>NW_027618873.1:0-58960 GCF_964187855.1 Myxine glutinosa | reverse complement strand
GAGAGGATCATTAACCAGTGCGGCAGCTACATTCAAATGTAAGGTGTGCACAGAGGGAGCTGCAGATGGGGGAAACGTTGAGTTGGATCTTGGAGACGGCGTGAAGCTGGAAGGTGTGAAAACATTTTGCTACCTCGGAGACATGCTGAATGGAGAAGGTGGATCAGACTCGGCAACGGTTGTGAGAGTGAGATGTGCATGGAAGAAGTTTCGGGAACTGAGTGGCATGCTGAAGAGGAGGGGAGTGTCGTTGAAGCTGAAGGGAAAGGTGTATGCTGCATGTGTGAGAAGTGTTATGATTTATGGGAGCGAGACATGGGTCATGAATAGCAGCAACGAAGGCTGGAAAGGGTGGAAATGTGAATGGTTCGGTGGATGTGCGGAGTATCGTATCGTTGAGAGAGAGGAAGACAAATGATGAATTGCGAAAGATGATGGGAATAGAGCTTGTGATTGATGTTGTGAAGAGGAACAGGTTGAGATGGTTTGGTCATGTGTTGAGGAAGGATGAAAGTGACTGGTGGAGAAGAGTGATGGAAATGAATGTAGAAGGAAGTAGAGGATGGGGAAGACCGAGAAAGACTTGGCTAAAGATGGTGGAAGAAGAAATGCGGGCAAGAGGGTTAACAAGGAGAGATGCAGAAAATAGGGCAAGATGGAGAAGATTGTCATGGGGACCACAAGGTTAACCCCCGCTCTAGCAGGGAAAATGGCCTTAAAACGCATGTTGTTGTTGTTGTTGTTGTTGTTGTAATCCCTGCCCATGACAACAGGTACATGCCCGCGTTCACTGTCCTAAAAATAAACACGTTTGATTTAAATCCCTTCAGCTGTTTTCAAGTATCACATTTTTACCAGTCAGGACAGGTTTCACATCGATCGGTGAAGCGGTTTTGGAGAAGGGATTTTTAAAAAAATCGTCGGCTCTAAAGCAAATACGGCTGCCAAATCAAATGACATATGACATAAAATAATGTAAACTCTGCATACATATGGGTAGGGGATCATGTTTGTGAAGTTTGGTGCTGACAGGATAAAGTTCGTTTTTCTATACAAGATGGCTTCCAAACCACGTGACCTATGACGTCATAATTTCCAAACTATATGCAGCAATGGTGTTAGATAACACTTGTATAAAGTTCGCATCGATCGGGTAAGCGGTTTCAGAAATATAATCATTTAATATTTTCCTTTAATCCAATATGGCTTCCACACCATGTGACCGATGACATTTTCGTGATCAACTTTTAATCGCCATGCCTAGTCGATGACACATGTAAAGCTTCGAGTCGATGGATTCGGTGGTTTGGGAGAAGATGTTTTTTTAGAGGTTTTAGGTTAAATCCAATATGGCTGCCAAACCATGTGACCTATATGATGTCATAAATTTAATGCAAATGGATCATAGATCACGTGCATGCAATTTCAGATTTTTAGGATAAGGTATTCGATTAAAACATTTATAGCTGGTATACCACTTCACCAATGATGTCACCATTATCATGCTTGACAATGTGTCAAGTTTAAAAATTTTCCATTGAGCAGTTTCCAAGAAATACCTTTTTAATTATTTGCATTTAATCCAAGATGGCTGCCATACCACATGACCTATGACGTCAAAATTACCATAAAACATTCTGCATGGGTGTCACTCCTACCCTGAAAGTTTTCGTCTCAATCAGACCGAGCTGAGAAAATTTGTTGGTGCTGAGAAAAACGAGGTTTAGCCCGTATGGATGGACAACCCGAAAACATAATGCCGCCGGTCACCTTCGGAGGCGGAGGCATAAAAATCCCATTTGCATGGAAGACCGAAAAGAAGAGTAATTATGCCTCTTCCATTGGAATTGTAGACGATGGCTTTCAAACTGATAGTCAGGTTCAGTATGTCCAGATTTAAAGTTTCGTTGGATTTTTTGGGGGATTTGGAAAACTATATATTTTTGGAAACCATATTGTATAGTCAGTCAGAAAACCAATGTTGCTATTTGCACAGACTCCTGTATGGCGGCCATCTTGGATTTTCAAAATTGCCGCCGTAGAACTAATTTTTCTCAATATCTCAGCTTCTAAATAACATAGAGCTTTGATTCTAACGGCTAAACATACATTTTCAAGGGCCCCGAATCCAATGGTAACAAGTTCGATAAGCTAGACATGACCATAGAGCTCCTATGTGGCGGCCATCTTGGATTTTTCAAACTGGCCGCCGTAAACTTGATGTTTCTCAATATCACAGCTTCTAAACAACATAAAGCTTTGATTCTAACGGCTAAACATACATTTTCAAGGGCCCCGAATCCAATGGTAACAAGTTCGATAAGCTAGACATGACCATAGAGCTATGTGGCGGCCATCTTGGATTTTTCAAACTGGCCGCCGTAAAATTGATGTTTCTCAGGATCTTATCTTCTAAATAAGACGGAGCTTTGATTTTTCTAAATCCCAAAAACAATCCAACGAAATCTAAAATCTGGACATGCTGAACCTGACTGTGTTGACTGTAATGAGAAATACTATTGTACTGCGAGTGTTTTGCCCTTTGTGGGCCTTTGTGGCATACTGCCAAATAACACACAGATACTCCTAATGTTCAGGAGAACTTAAAATCTGTTTACGGGTGGACAAGCTACTAAAGTAATAAGTTTGATCCCCAGGGTACAGCTGAGGAAAATAATTAGTTTACAGCGTGTGTTTTTGTATTATTTATATACTGAGCAATATACCTGATATTGTGGTGATGGTGGTGGTGTATTTGTAGCCTATTATACATCAATATGTCTGTGGTGGTGGTTGTATATATCGGTGACGGTTCCCTTTGCTTTGCTGTCTTTGCAGGTTCTACATGTCACATTATGAGTGAGATGCAACAAGATGGTGAAGGGGCGGGGCAAGCCCAGGAGTCCACGAACTGTAAGCAGTGCATTTTATGCAAGGCTGATGATGTCAAGAAAGGATCCTTGGTGTTAAACCCCATAATAGATTCCTACCAACATTTATTGAAGACAATAGAAGAAAGGGCCAGTTTGCATGATGGCATCTACGTTCAAGTCCATAAACGACTCCAAAACAGCACAAAAGAAACACTCTCTACAGAAAAGGCAGTTTGGCATCGCACTTGTTACTCCAGTGCAACTAACAAGAGCGAGATACAACGTGCCAGAGACCACCATGCGCATGCAGTAACAACTGGACACTATACTGCAAAAAAAACGCGGACAGAAGAGAGGAAGCACAGAAATGGACGAGCCAGGCTCATCAACATCTGATGCAACATCCCCGTTCACACGCTCGTGTACAGTGCCACTGGATAAAGAGCAGTGTTTCTTCTGCCAGAAAGATGATGGCCAACTACTCTACCAGGTTAGGACTGAAAATGCTGGTCAAGAGCTTAGAGAGGCTGTAGAGAAGTCCGAAGATGCATTATTGAAAACACGATTCAACACATGTATCTCACCAGGTGATGCACACGCAATTGACCTTCGGTACCACAAATCTTGTTGGAGAAGACATGTGTTCCATGTAGTACGAGACAGACCTAGCGCAAACAGAAGCAGCACAGACAAAGAACTATTGCTGCAACGGGCAAGTCTGATTGAGATGATCAACCTGATAGATGTCAAAACACAAAACCAAGCTTATCTCTCCATGGATGACATTGAAACCACTTATGTCAATATGATTGGTGCAGAACACTTGGAAAAGCATGTACCTACATTCAATAGAAAGTGGCTGAAAGAAAGAATCGTCACTGAGTTGCCAAGCGTGACATCTGTTCTCCAAAAAGACCGAAGAAAATCGGCCATCCTCTACTGTCCAGATGCATGTGAGGAAAGCATGGTTCATTCTGCAATCACAAGTGATAGCGATGACGAGAACAACATTAAGACAATCTACAAAGCAGCACAAGTGATACGGAAGGGCATCGCAGAATTCATTAAGAAGGACCAGGAAGCAAATACCATACAGGTGTCCAGCGATATCAACGATGTTCCGGCTGAACTATACACCATGATCCGCTGGGTAATGGGCCTGTCGACAAGGCCTGTCGACAGGGCCTGTCGACAAGCTGGAAACTGAGAAGAGGACCAGTGTTGTTGACAGATCAACACTCACTGTGAGTCAGAACATCATGTATGGATTCAAATCCAACAGACAGGTGAAGTACAAACCAAGCAGCGAATCCGCAACATTCAGGCCACCCCATTCAAGAGAAAACCCCCAAGTCCTGGGATTGGCTCTGACTGTCCATCATGACACACGCAACAAAAAGCTGATGGGACTCCTCAATGCACATGGCTACTGTGTTTCGATTGTCCGCGCCCTCCTCATGGAAACTGCTCTTGCCAATGCTGTCGTAGAAAACACCAGGCAGTTTGAAGGTCTGTACATGCCACCATTCCTGAAAAGGGGAGCCTTTGTGTTCTTTGCTGCAGACAACACGGACTTTGCCGAGGATACTCCTGACGGGAAAGGAACCACTCACGCAACGATTACTGCAGTGTACCAGAAGTCAGATGTCCCTGGAGAACCAGTTGTGCAACCTCTGATCATCGGTGATGCACAGAGTCTATCGGTCACTCCATACCATGTAGATGTGCTGCACTGTGACAAGCCGATGGTATCTCTTTTGCAAACACATGGCAGAAAGTGACAGGCTTCCTCCTACTCTTGGAGCTCTCAAGCAGCACATCCTTAGAGTCCATATCCAAGCCAGAGTGTGGGGTCAGGCAAGCATTGCTCAACAGGATCCTCAGCTGAATCCCCTGCAAAACGGCTTTTACAAAGACACGGATGGACAAGTGAAACCAACCACAACTGAGGAGCCTCCAGCCCCCAAGGCCATCATTCAAATGGTTAGATGTCAGTGCAAAACAGACTGTTCTTCATCTAGATGTTCCTGCAGAACAAACAACTTGGCTTGTACAGACCTTTGTCAGTGTGACATCCAGTGCCAAAATGATGAGGACTCTCAAGATGTGATGAACGAAAGCGATGATGAGGATGATGATGACTTTACTCAATGATGAATCAAAGCTCTGTGCTCTTTATAAGGTGAGTTACATCAGTTTTACGGCGGCCAGTTTGAAAAATCCAAGATGGCCGCCACATAGGAGCTCTATGGTCATGTCTCGCTTATCGAACTTGTTACCATTGGATTCGGGGCCCTTGAAAATGTATGTTTAGCCGTTAGAATCAGCTTTATGTTGTTTAGAAGCTGAGATATTGAGAAACATCAAGTTTACGGCGGCCAGTTTGAAAAATCCAAGATGGCCGCCACATAGGAGCTCTATGGTCATGTCTAGCTTATCGAACGTGTTCCCATTGGATTCGGGGCCCTTGAAAATGTATGTTTAGCCGTTAGAATCAAAGCTCTATGTTATTTAGAAGCTGAGATATTGAGAAAAATTAGTTCTACGGCGGCAATTTTGAAAATCCAAGATGGCCGCCATACAGGAGTCTGTGCAAATAGCAACATTGGTTTTCTGACTGACTATACAATATAGTTTCCAAAAATATATAGTTTTCCAAATCCCCCAAAAATGCCAACGAAATTACATAGTGAACCTCACTATGAGCCTCATCGTCAGTGTACAGAAGCGTTATTTTTTAAAATCACAATAAATACAAGACGCAGGGAGGTGAAATTTGCTGCGCATGATGTGCAATGCGCGCAGAGTAAACCGAGTGTTCATTTACATCTGTAGAATGAATGAATGAATGATCGTTTTAAGGCCATTTTCCCCGCTGGAGTGGGGGTTAGCCTTGTGGGCCCCATGAGCTCATGGTTCCCTGTTTGAGGCAATGTTTTTATGGCCGGATGCCCTTCCTGACGCCAACTCTTGGTCGCCTCTTACGATGCGCAGGGATAATTCCTATTCTAAATCGTGATTATCAACCGTACCGATTATCAACCGTACAAATTATTAAATCAACCGTACCTATTCTAAATCGGGGTACACACCGTGATCATTCAACCCAGCAAGCTGGTACTCAATTTGCCGACCTCGGAAGGATGACAGGCTGAGTCAACCCCCCTGGTGTTAATTGAACGATCGACCGGGATTCGAACTCGGGATCCTAGGATCCCAAGCCGGCACCCTAACCGCTAAGCCAACACCAGGCTCATTTGCATCTGTAGGATGTCTCATAAATAAAGATATCAGCACACCTGACACTAGGCCCAGACATCAGACTTTGGCATGCTCACGTGGCTGTTCCGTCAAAAACTGTTCCAACCCGTCCTTTTTGACGGGCTTTATACTAGTTTGATTTATAAAACTTATTGGCAATATATTACTAGCGGTTGTGATCTTTAAGCAGACTCGTGGTTTAAGGGTTAAGGTGTCCCCTCCGATATAAACCATTTAATTTGCATATTTGGTGCCAATTATATAGTTTTGGAGCCTTGATTTTATCATGTGTATTATTGGTAAGAGGTTCAGCATTCTGGTCACACTGTGGGGTAAGGAAATTAAAGCTAAAGAATGCTATTGATAATTAATTCTCTAAGTACCATGACAGAGCCAAAGCAGTCTCATGGCAAGGATTGTGCAGGGTGGTTTGCCATTGCCTTGAAGCCTGTTGCTGGCTTAGCGGTTAAGGTGGCTGGCATAAGATCATAGGGTCATAAGTCATAAGGTCATAAGATCATAGGGTCATAAGTCATAAGATCATAGGGTCATAAGATCATAGGGTCATAAGTCATAAGATCATAGGTCATTGAATTAACACTGGGTGGGTTGACTCAGCCTGTCATCCTTCCGAGGTCGGCAAAATGAGTACCAGCTTAAAGGAAACAGGGGCACTGCATCAACCGCACAGCCTCGCTTCCAACAATGATGCAAACAGTAGCCACAGCCTGCAAACGAAACTATTACTACTACGACTCCCATTGCCTTCCCAGCATGAAGAGAAGGATTTGCAATTTGTCCAGGATCCCAGTGATAATTCGACATCATGGAATCTATAACATCCACCGGATAGAGGGAAAACCTTAACCCTTCTCTATCATCTTTACAATAAACGGATGAGGTGTGTGTGTGTGTGTGTGTGTGTGTGTGTGTGTGTGTGTGTGTGTGTGTGTGTGTGTGTGTGTGTGTGTGTGTGTGTGTGTGCGTGCGCGTGTGTGTGTGTGTGTGTGTGTGTGTGTGTGTGTGTGTTAATTACATATGTCTGTTAATTATGTACTATTGAAATGTACTTTTAACGCTGTTAATTAATTACGTACTATGACCCAGAAGAGGCAAAAGTCCCAGAAGACCCCAAAAAAACCCCGAAGACCCAAAAAACCCAGGAAGACCCAAAAAACCCCAAAAAACCCCGAAGACCCCAAAAAACCCGAAGACATAAAAAACCCGAAGACCCCCAAAACCCCGAAGACCCCAAAAACCCCGAATACCCAAAAATCCCCAAAGACCCCAAAAAACCCCGAAGACCCAAAAAACCCAAAAAACTCCCCAAGTACCCAAAACTTCCCAAGTTCCCAAAACTCACCAAGGACCTCCCCGAGGACGCAAAAGGCCTCGAGGACCTAAAAGTCTTTGAGCACCCAAAATACACCACTCCCGATCACCTTCCCCCCCTACCCCTCTCCCTCCCAGAGTCCGGCAGGCAGGTATGCTACAAGGCGGTGAAGACCAATGGAAATTTGGTACAACGGACCCACTAGTATTATTAAACAAACAGCTCATCACATGAGGCCTGCCTCAAACACACTCAACGTCATCAAGCTAAATTAGTGCACAATTAAATCCCAAAGTGAACTTTCAACAATCCCAATCTACTAAAACTGTTGGTAAGCAATGCAATAAACTCATTTTGAACACACATTAGCAGTTAGTTAACCACAAGGATGGACATCCATATCCATTATTCACACCATGATTGGTCCAACCAATCAATTAATCGATTGAGAAGCACATCCTGTTTGACTATCCTTGTGGCAACAACTGCTCATGCACAAAACCCTTCATTCGTTTGCTTTTTATTCTGAATGTTACTCCCACACAAAGATCAAAAAACATAAATTAATCAATTGAAAATTTGAAGAAAAATATTTAATTAAAATACTAAAAGATATACATTAATTTAAAAAAAGTCAAGATAGTTGGCATCATTGTTGTTGGGCTGCAAACATAGTTCAGAGAATAATTGGCATACACCTGAACTGTCAAATCTGGCTTTGATTTCTCGCCCAAATATAAAAGGTATCGTCAGTCTAGAGCTAATACACAGGCCTAACGTTGCATCACCTATTTCTTTGGAAAGATCATCACCTATTTCTGTATGCTATTCTTTGGAAAGCGAATAAAGCCAGCTGCCCCCTCTGCTGGCATCTGTGGTAGATATTAAAGATCCCATGACATCTTTGAAAGAAGGAGGCCATTGTGCATTTGTACTATGGCCAAATTCTAAAAAACCGCCCTGGTATGCAGCCCGGACACTGCATCCGTGGCATAGCCCTGGTCCCAGAAATTATGCAAACTGGCCTCCAAATGCTGCACAGCACAAACTAATTCATCAATGCAAGTTGCCCGTGCCCACGTGGGATTCCAAACGGGGTAGGGATGGAGGTGGAAAAAATGAAAATGGTGTCATCTGTCATCCAGCCGGCAAGCTGGGAGCACCAATTCACATGTATTGTCGCACGTGATGCAATTTAAATGCTTTAATGGCGGTGAGGTGCGCCATTTTAAACTGTGTTCGATTATATTGCAGCTTTTGAGGCCTGGAGTCCACAATAAAAATTTGTGTTGGTGTCAAAAACAGAGACCAATTGCAAATTAATTGTAGGAGATAAGTCGTGACAAACAGTAACTTTTCATTTCGACCACAAAAGACTCAAACAATGGAACTAATAAATCTTTATTCAAAGTGCTGTTATAATTCCTGGAATACGTAAAATTTATAGAAGTCTGGTGCATCAGAAGAGCAAGAAAGGAGGAAATAATTGAAAGCAACTTGAAAGACAGATAATGCACAAGCACGCATGTGGACGCATACAGATATACAAACAGATGCACGCACACACATAGAGAGTCAGACACATGCATGGACGCACACACAACAGGCACGCACACACAAGCACACACACATACACACACACACACAACAGGCACGCACACACACACACACACACACACACACACACACACACACACACACACACACACACACACACACACACACACACACACACAACAGGCACGCGCACACACACACACAACAGGCACGCGCACACACACACACACACACACACACACACACACACACACACACACACACACACCAGACACAGAGACACACACACACACACACAACAGGCACGCGCGCACACACACACACACACACACGACACACACACACACACACACACACACACACACACACACACACACACACACACACACACACACACACACACACACACACACACACACACACACACGACACAGACACACACACACACACACACTTCTCATTTTCCATTATATGGTGAAAGCACCATGCAATACTACAAAGGTTAAAATAATCACGCAGTTAAAGGTGCTATATCTTGCATATAGGCTGATCCAAGTTCACAATAATGAGTCTCTATAAAGTGCAAAGACCTTTGGCATAAAAAGCCGAAGAAAAACGCAGCAATGGGATTGGCTTTATATTCCGAGTCCCTTGTCTTTTCTACATGACACTGCTCACACAAAAACACGCAGCATGAATGATATACTGAGAGCTGTGGCAGAAATCGCCCTTGTTTCAAATAAAAGGAACTCCAAAAATGATCAACCACAAGGTTGGGAGCGTTCATTGTGCCACCAAGATCAATGTAGAACATGCCGAGGCTATGGGATGACGAATGCAGCCTGCATTAAAAAAAAAAAAAATCCAATGGACCTGTTATACCAGATCGGGGTTTCCTGCAATTGCAGATAGGTTTAATTTAAGCAAATATAATTTCAGGATTCCACAATTGGGTTTGTTAAGGGAGCAGGCGATTATGGATACGATGTATATTTACAATACGCCTTTCGCAGTGCTTTGCTCGATTGGAATGGCTAACTCCAAAAGAGACTGAAGACTAAGGTGACCGGCGTTACTACCATTTGTGAGGGAGGACAATAAGCATCGTTGGAGAATTATGGAGAAATAAGACGATCCACTAAATCACACAAAACATAATACTGAGTAATATCGGTGGTATTTGCAAATTATATCCAATGATTTGTTTTTGACTGCCGTGATAGGATAAAGCAGATTCAGCAACAATACTTTACAAAAAAAGCAAAAACAAATATCAACTTTTCAGTATGGACTAGGAATATATATATATATATATATATATATATATATATATATATATATATATATACAGACTTGGCATTTAATATGGAATATTTTTTTTTTTCTTGACTTGGGTTTACTTTCTTAACTCAGTATATCAATCTGGTGAGTTTCTTTTACACTTTGGTGATTTATTTGTTAAAAGAACCATGTCACTGATTGTCTGTTGCAGCAAGAATTCAACAACAGGATTATATCACAGGTGGCGTGGCAAAATGTACGGACAGGTGCATTTGATGATTGGCTTCACAGTCGGGTATACAAGGGTTGTTGCGTTCTGTATTAGTGGAAAACAACTGCTGCAAGTCTCCAAAAGTTATTGCCGCTTCCTCTGGAGATGGTCCGTCAACTCGACAATGCTGTTTGTCATGGAGTGGTGGCTTTACAAAATTACGGCATGAAACAGCGTGCTATTGCTCGGCAGTATGGCATCACTCAAGGTCAGGTGTCAAATATCCTGAAACGAAATGCTCAGAGGGGTGTCCCGACTCCAATATTGAGGCCAGGACGTCCCCGCAGAACCAGAAGGAGGGATTATCGCCAGCTGCACCGGTTAGTCCGCAATGGCCGTACCAAGTCAGCTAATCTGCTTCGGGCTGAGTGGCAGCAACTGATAAATGTGCCTGTATCCAGAAGGCTAGTCAACCAACGACTGGTTCAAGCAGGCTATCGTGCCAGGCATCCCCTGAGAAAGCCACGCCTGACCAGACAACACTGCCAGCGCCGATTGCAGTGGGCCAGAGAGCACCGTCAATGGCAGCCAGGACACTGGAATCACGTGATCTTAAGTGACGAGTCTAGATTTCTGGTCTATCGTCAAGATGGCCACGTCCGAGTGCGCAGACAAGTGCATGAAGCCTACAACAAAGATTGTATAGTGCCAAGAGTCCAAGCTGGAGGTGGTGGGGTGACCGTTTGGGCTGCTTTTCATGCAGGGGGCAAAACTGACCTGGTTGTTCTGAATGGAAACCTGAACCAGTTCAAGTACAGGGCCATTCTGGAAGAAACATTGCTTCTATTTGCTCGTGCAGCCTTTCGAGGAAACGTTGTCTTCCAAGATGACAATGCACGGCCTCATCGTGCTCGCATGATCTCACACTTTCTTGCTGACCGTGGTGTAGAGCATATGGAGTGGCCTGCCATGTCCCCGGATATGAATCCGATAGAGAACTTGTGGGCAGAATTAACGCGTCAAATCGACCACTTGGACCAGCAGCCGACCTCTGTGCGTGAATTGCAGCAGGCTATTGTCACTGCATGGCAAGCGATTCCTGTCCAAACCTTGGCAAATCTCGTGAACAGCATGCCTCAACGTGTACGTGCTCTCCTGAATGCTCGTGGGGGTTACACGAAGTACTGAACTGTAATTTTACTGTCCTTAATCCCAGACGTAATTTAACTTTTGTTTTTGTTAAAAAAAATTTTTGGCTAATGTGCAAAATAAAGAGATACTTCTGGAAAACGTACAGAAGTTGAACACAGTACTGTCCACGAATTGAGTTAGATATCAGTTTACATCACTTTCAAGGATCAATTTATTTGTTTCGAAATGTCATGTGGTTTTTGTTTCTTTTAAAGGTCACATTAACAAAATCCCGAATAATTTCAACATAATTCCAATGAACTTTTGGTTCTAAGACATCTTGAAAAGTAAGTTCACCCTCACAAAAAAAATATTCCATATTAAATGCCAAGCCTGTATATATATAGATATATTATACATACATCCATACAGGGTGTTTTAAAAAGAGTGATACAACCTTAAACGTTTATTTAAAAAGAAACAGAAACCTCAGGAACGTGAACCAAACATTTCCTGAAAGCTTATGACATGGTATTTTCTATCACTGATTGCTATTGCAGTAAGTCACTGCTAGAGTTAGTGAGAACCCAAGGTCTGAAATTGGCAGTTATGCAAAATCCTTGTAATTGACATTCTCGATGTGTCCGTTCTCGATGTTCAGACAGGCATTGATCCCGACTCCAAAGTTCTGTCCAACTTTCCTGCAGGTCGCAGGTGGTTCTGCCCCCCCCCCCACCCCCCTCCCCAGAACCCCAGAAAATGTTGTTGTGGTTGATGATGGCACCATTCAAGTGGAAATGGGCTTCATCACTGAACCACATCAGGTTGATCCAGTTTGGGTGCCGCTCCATCCTGTCACTGAGTCAATTACACATATCAAGTCTCCGTATCATGTCATCTTGACTCAGTTTATGCTAAATAGAGATGATGTGTGGGAAAAGCTTCAGTTCCTTCATGAGGATACGCCAGACTAATGTTGGTTTGATGCCCAGCTCCTGGGAGCGCCGGCGATGGGACGTCTTGGGACTGTCCACTACAGAATCCTGCACGGAGTCGATGTTGGCTTGGCTCTTGGTTACTGATGTTGGCCTGCCACTGTTGGCCTTGCTCTGGTTGTGCACTGTACGCTTGTGCTCAAAATGTTTTACAATACGTTGAATGGCACAATTTGTGGGCCCATCACGTGTTCTGAGGTCGTATTCCCGGCAGAACCTCTGGCGGGTGTCCACATATGGTTTAGTCTCATACCACAGAGCCACCACTTTTGTCTTCTGCTCCACTGTCAATGGCATAGTTGAGCTACGGAGCAATAAATCCCAGGGAACAAATATCAAGATAACATGACTGAACCCTGAAAAGGAAAACGGTATAGGCCAAAAAACAAAGAAATGGCAGGAAATCAAAGTTGTATCACTCTTCTTGAAACACCCCGTTTGTGTGTGTGTGTGTGTGTGTGTGTGTGTGTGTGTGTGTGTGTGTGTGTGTGTGTGTGTGTGTGTGTGTGTATATATATATATATATGTATATATATATATATATATATATATGTATATATATATATATATATATGTATATATATATATATATATGTATATATATATATATATATATATATATATATATATATATATATATATATATATATACATATATATATATATATATATATATATATATATATATATATATATATATATATATATATATATATATATATATATATATATATATATATATATATATATATATATATATATATATATATATATATATATATATATATATATATATACTATATATATATATACATACATCGTCGTGGCCAAAAATATTGGCACCCTTGCACTTTTTTCAAAGAATGCACCATTTCTTCCAGAAAATTGTCGAAATGAAAAAAATCTTTTGGTATCCACATATGTATTTCTTTGGTTTGCAGTGGAAAAAAAAAAAGGCTGAAAAAATTACTAAATCTTAGCTTATTCCACACAGAAATCCTAAATTGCCCCGGACAATAGTATTGGCACCATTAAAACACACTTCAAAAGCACCCAGGAATGGTTCAAGACAAAACGCTGGACTGCTCTGAAGTGGCCAGCAATGAGTCCAGATCTAAATCCTTTTGAACACCTGTGGGGAGATCTGTAAACTGCTGTTGGGAGAAGGCACCCTTCACATCTGGGAGAACTGGAGCAGTTTGCACAAGAAGAGTGGGCCAAACTGTCAGTAGAGAGGTGTAGGAAGCTCATTCATGGCTATAGGAAGCGCTTGACTGCAGTTATTTTGTCCAAAGGCTGTGCTGCCAAATATTAAGTTTAGGGTGTCAATAATTTTGTCGATGCCATTTCTTTTTATCTTCTGATTTAGAAGGATATATTAAGTTCTGAATCAAAAATAAAGGTTCTGTAATATTAACAGTGAAATAAAGAATTGTGGAGACCAAAAACTTTTGTCAATTTCAACTTATTTTTAGAGAAAATTGTGAGTTATTTGAAAAAAGTGCAAGAGTGCCAATGTTTTTGGCCACGACTGTATATATATTCTAAACATTTAAGTAGCTTGAACGCAATCGATTTGAAACTGGAAAGCAAAGTTCCAAGCACAATAAGTATTATAGATATAAACCCGAAGGATCTTGTAAGATATATTTATCACCTGTATCAACATGGAAAAAAAAATATATACATATACATAATTTTATTATTTAAGTCCTGCTAAACGTAACAAAGTTTCCAAGCTAATAGATCAGTAATGCTTTGAAAATCCACTTCTTTGTTATCATAAATTTAAATCTTAATATTATCTAAAATACTTTTCAAAATTATAAATGCTTAATCGTGTGAGTAAATCAAAAAAAAAAATCAAGGCACTATGTATATACCAAAGAATCTCCGACAACTTCAGAATTAGGCAAAGGTAAGGCAATACCGCATTCTCTTGGACGTTAGCACCAGATCTGAAAGTACGAAGATTACACACAAGGCACCAACCAGGCTTCATCAGGCACTTGATGGGGAGTATAGGCATCATCGACATAGAATGCAATCTCATTCACTAACCAAATGCTCCAGGACCCATGTAGACAATTTTACATGAAAAGGTCCACTATTTGCTAATTAGCAAGCAACAACGCAAACAATAGAAAAATGTTTTCATCAATATGAAACCCGTCCGATACGAGATGATGTTTTACAAAAGGAAACGAGAGTAGGAGCCTTGGGCATGTTCTCTTCAAGATGTTCACCTTTCCTGATGGCTCGCCTGCAAGACAACCAAACAAAAGGACACACAAACTCACAATGATCTGGATGTGGATTCCTTTCAATCAAATTGAACAACAATATTGGTGTTAAAAACGAGTGCAACCTCCAATTGTAATACAAACATAGGAATTTGCAATGCGGTCACATGATGAGACTTTCAAACACTTGAGTTGTAATCGAGTACAAGTTCAGCAAATGAATCTCGATAATTATTCCAGCAATAGCTCTTTTCAAGTCTATAACTATTTTCATAGCTTTTCAATTTCAATAGCTTTTCAAGTGGCTCAAAAAAAAACCCACCACGTAGTTTCACTATACTTAGCAATAAAGCTATGCCCCAACTTAACTGGGCGTTGCTTATCAATTTGACCTTCCGCATGTTCCAGAACATAGTGAGCTGAAACAAAACAAAAGCAAAGTCTCTTGTGTACATAGTTAGGGAATCAAGTCTACACAATCTCTCTCGACAACAGATATACTCGACCCTCTGCCATCTGCACAAGGGGATTATCGAACTGCTTTTTCACTTTTTCTCACAGGATAGGGCATACCCATTACCCAAGGCCTTTGTCATTTTCTTTGATACTCCTACTCCTCCCTCAACACCTGGCCGATTGCTCTAAAAATTGACACATGAATACAAGACATTATCCTGCACAATCGCTCGGTCTTCGATTTTTCGATTTCGCATCGTGGGGGCTCCCAGGAGCATTAGGCGTACGCCATGAAACTTCAGATCCCTACTCCTCACTTATTTAGCAACCGATTGGCCTGAAACCCAAAAGAGCCCTTCTACTCGAAGGTCCACAGGATCACTCTATCATCTTAGATTTTTTGATTTTGGATCAAGGAGGCTCCCAATAGGGTTCCCCAAAATCAGCAGAATTCTGAACTACAACCTCAACAGATGACCATCAGCTCACTCAGCTCTATTTATTATTAATATTATTATTAAGACAGCACCTTTTTCAAATAAAAAGGGTAAAAAAAAAAACATGAAACTGTAATAAAGTAGAGGACATGCAACTCAGCGCCACGGCCTAAGTACACAGTCAAACAAAGCTCGTCAAACTAAAACGGCACTCGGTAGAGCATATACCTCTGCCAGGCTGAAGAGTTTACATTCTGTATCCACTGATAGGCCGGACCTGGATCCAGACCTGAACCAAAATCTAATCAGCTTGTTGTCACCTACCCAATCCACCAAGTTCAGTCCGAGTCTGACCATAACTTTTTGAGATATTGTGCTATTGTACAGTCGTGGCCAAGAAAATTGGCACCCTTGCACTTTTTTAAAATTATGCACCATTTCTTCCAGAAAATTGATGAAATTAAAAAATATTTTGTTATCCACATGTGTATTTATTTGGTTTGCAGGGGAACAAAACAAAAAATCTGAAAAAATTACTAAATCTTAGCTTATTCCACACGGAAATCCTAAAATGGCCCAGACAATATTATTGGCACCTTTTAGAAGTTCAGAAATAATTAGATTTCAAGCAGGTGATTCTCCTTTACTTTGGAATTGAACTCACCTGTGGTGAGTTGCAGATGCCTGCAACATAAATATCACCCATTCAACCAGTTTGAATGGAGAAAAGGAGTCATTCTGCTGTTTTGTGCCACTGTGTGCACCACAATGAGCATGGAGAAAAATAATAAATATATATGAGCATGGAGAAAAGTTTAAGGCCAATGACACTGTAGCCAAACTCCATGGACATGCCCGCAAGAGAAAACTTGATCAAAGATTGCAGCAAAGGATTGTACGAATGGTGGAGAAGGCTGCCAAACAGATTCATGCTGACCTTCAGACACAAAGTACGACAGTTTCAACTCACACGATCCGTCGCCAACTCAATGAAAGGGGGATCTATGGTAGGAGACCCAGAAGGACCCAGGAGGACCCCACTGCTGAGAGAGAGATATAAGAAAGCCTGACTGGAGTTTTCCAAATCACAAATGAACAAGCCAAAATCCTTCTGGGAGAATGTCCTGTGGACAGATGAGACCAAATTAGAGCTTTTTGGTAAAGCACATCATCTCTATGTTTACCGAAAACAAACTGAAGCCTTCTAAGAAAATAACACCTTCCCTACAGTCAACCATGGAGGAGGTTCAGTGATGCGTTGGGGTTGCTGTGCTGCCTCTGGCACTGGGTGCCTTGACTGTGTGCATGGCATCATGAAATCAGGAGATTACCAAGGCATTTTGGAGCGCAATGTTCAACCCAGTGTCAGAAAGCCAGGTCTCTGTCCAAGGTCATGGGTCTTTCAGCAAGACAATGACCCTAAATACACTTCAAAAAGCACCCAGGAATGGTTCAAGACAAAACGCTGGACTGTTCTGTAGTGGCCAGCAAGGAGTCCAGATCTAAATCCCATTGAACACCTGTGGGGAGATCTGAAAACAGCAGTTGGGAGAAGGCACCCTTCAAATCTGGGAGAACTGGAGCAGTTTGCATGAGAAGAGTGGGCCGAACTGCCAGTCGAGAAGTGTAGGAAGTTCATTCATGGCTATAGGAAGTGCTTGACTGCAGTTATTTTGTGCAAAGGCTGTGCTACCAAATATTAAGTCGAGGGTGTCAATAATTTTGTCAATGCCATTTCTTTTTATCTTCTGATTTAAAAGGATGTATTAAGTTCTGAATCAAAAACAAAGGTTCTGTAATATTAACAGTGTAATAAAGAGTTGTGGAGACCAAATACTTTTGTCAATTTCAACTTCTTTTTAGAGAAAATTGTGAGTTATTTGAAAAAAGTGCTGGAGTGCCAATATTTTGGCCACGACTGTATAATTTTTGGCCCAATCACTCAATGGTGAAGAATCACTTAACAAACAAACAAAAAAATTTTCATCTGGATCTGCATCTTCACCAAAATCAAATAAAGTTGGCATTGTTACACACCCAAAATGTCCAGTCGGTTTTGTCCGAATTCATCCACAACTTTTTGAAATATCCTGCTTACAGAGAGACATACAAACAAAGACAGGGATGAATGGAGGGAACTAGCACACACATGTGCTTCAGACTGATAAAGTATATTGTCAATCAAACACATGCATCCTAACCCAAAGGGGCAGAATTGCATTTGAGTCCGTTTGTTTGTCTTTGTCTGTTTGTCGGCACAGAATAAATATGATTTTCTCTGCAACCGTTGGTCCAATTGACAGGAAAATTTCACGACAGGTGCAACTCCACCTGTAGAATGTTTTAATGATAATTATGATGTCATCGGTCACGTGGTTCGGCCGCCATCTTGGAAAAACCGAAAAACTTGGCAACCTCTATATCTCCGAAAGCGTTGAATAGAAAAAAATTGAGACATGACTCATTGTAAAGAACTCTCCATGTGGAATAACATCTGTGAATGATGTCATAGGTGTTTCCATTATGACATAATTTGACAAGTACAAAACGTCATCCGATCAAGATGAAATTTCTTGAGCATAATCGAGGAATAAATTAGTGGAGAAAAAAAATAATGATGACGTCATCGGTCACGTGGTTCGGCCGCCATATTTGTTTTAACACAAAAGCCTTAAAACCCACTGAAAATACATCCTGGCGAAGGTTTGCAATCTCTGCTCTTTTTCTTGGTTTTTCCCCCCTATTATATTCACTTTTTTCCCCACACCGCAGTACCCTTAGATTTTTAACCCCCGAATCCTGACCCCTCAGTTGAAATACATGATTTGTCATCCTCCCTGACTCCACTCTGGTGGACCCAGTCACCCCACTTATCAGTGCTCTACCCCACTCACCTCAGACTCACTCCCATCCAATATCAACCCTAGTCCCTATCCCTGCTCTCTCTTTTGCTCCAGCGAAGGGTTAAATGCACGAAATGTCAGCTGCTTCTTCTTCCTTCCCACAGCAGTTAGCATATCTCGATCAATGTCCTGTTGATTTCATCCATTGAATATTCAAAATAGGCTGCATCAAAGCCACAAAAAGCAAGTGTTGAAATAGTGAAAAATGTGGATGATTAATGTTTAGGTTTATAGTTAAAAAGGTACTTCCAGCTTAAGATGCAGTTTGTAGTAAGTGGAGCCTGTGAAAGACACAGCAATGCCCACTGCCCACAACTTTTATTTGCAATGCCTGCCCACCACTTGGAATCAGTGATGAGCTGGCATTGTGAACGAGAAAATTGGCTGGTTGACTTGCAGACGGCAGTGTGGGTGCAGTGGGGCAGTCTCCGGTGCCTTTCACAGACTCCACCTACTGCAGAATGAATCTTAATGCAGAAGTACCTTTTTAACTATAAAAATCCAATTTCCCAACTGCCAAAATCCTCATAAGCTGTGCAATGGATTTCCAAATAGGGTGGATGTGTGGCCAGCATCCCCTATTGGTCAGAAACCTCAGCTCCGAGTGTAGTTCAGCACAATGTGTCGGGAATAGGCATAGTTTTAAAATGTTTCCTCGACCTCTGTATCATGTTAAACAAATAGAAAATGAGACTTTCGAAAAGAGGAAGCAAGACAAAGCTTAAAATAAATTCACGACATACAACTTGCACATTTGGAAAATGATGGCAGATTAAAATAAAAAGATCAATTACATCAGCATTGGAACGTGCACACCAAAAATGTAGATATAAAAATCTAAAATCTCAACATAAAGTACGAACTACACAATTGTTTTGGTCTCTGTGTATAATATATCAAGGATAGCCTGTTTGTTGAAAAGTGTATAGGAAGTTTTCGATGAACATGCGCATGGGCAGAAACACACCGAGTTGGTTCGTTTCCGTTTCCAGCAATCAGGGTTGAGTCGTTTCTGCTCCATGGCCAACGCCTTGGCTTCCTGCTCATAGGCAGACTTCTCCTCGTAACGCATGCGCTTCCAGCGATCCCCGAGCATCACGCTGATAGCCCTTCAGATACAAATGAGTGAGTAAGCAGAGAGATACGTCACCTGGGGGGCCTGCTGCATGTGTGACAAGTCCAGCAGCACAACATTATTCTTTTCATGTTATTGCAAAATGATTAATCAACATTGTTATTCCGAGAGCCTGGTGTTGGCTTAGCGGTTAGGGTGCCGGCTTGGGATCCGAGGATCCTGGGTTCGAATCCCGGTCGATCGCTGAATTAACGCCAGGGGGGTTGACTCAGCCTGTCATCCTTCCGAGGTCGGCAAATTGAGTACCAGTTCACTGGCAAATCCCTGTTTGTCGTAAAAAAAAAGGCGACAAAAATGGTTGGCGGCAGGAAGGGCATCCGGCCGTAAAACATTGCTTCAAAAATGGGACCCAAAAAACAACAACCACGGTCCCCGAAAAAGGCCAACCCCCGCTTGCGGGGAAAAATGGCCTCTAAAGGTGGTTTTTTTTTTTATAGTAAGAAATTGCCACCAAACTCCAACATTACGTGAAACTTTTCGTAAATGCCACAACTTCTACTGGCTCAGTGAGATGGTGAAACACCATACCACCAGTGAGATGGTGAAACACCATACCACCAGTGAGATGGTGAAACACCATACCACCTGGCTCTAACATAAACCTGCTTGCCTCCCTCAGTTTCATAAAACCTTCACCAACTGCAATTAATCCAAAGTCGATAATAGTATTGGTCTCTGCTTATCTGCACCAAATAGTTATTTCTCAAAATTATATATATATATTCGCATGTATTACATTATTATCGACATTGGATTAGTTCACACCATTGGTCCTGCAGGGTGGGTGGGTCATGGTGTAGAAAAGTGATCTTTTTCTCAACCATATCAGACATATGTGGCATTTTCACATTCAGCTATGTTGCCGATGGAAGGTAATGAAATTAATTGAGCATACAACTCAGTGCCCCTTAAAAGAAATCGTCTCAAGCATCTGTGCAAAACATAAAATACTTAGTCGCATTAGCATTCACTTCTAATCAGCGGAGGGTAACTTTGCATGAGAAAACCTTGACAGATGTCGGTAAGGTCGGTGACTATTTGTAATGCTATTAATAGCTCACATTACAACATGCACATATTCGACAATGCCAGTATCGATGGAAAAGTAACAGTGAGTCATATTTTGCGCATCACAAAAAGAGTCTAGGAGAGAGAATTCTGAACATCCAGCTGAGATGGATAATGGCGAAGCGTTTAAGATGCAATGCCCTTCACCCTGCTAGACACAATCCTTACGAGAACTCTCACAATTATAATTGGCCAACAGTGCTCATGAAGTGTGGTAGCTGTGGCTTCTCATATATATATATTATATGAGAAGCCACAGCTACCACACTTCATGAGCACTTGAATATGTTAAGTTATATTGGTACCAGACTCAGTGGCATAATGGTTTGAGTGTCTGCTCTGAGTTTGGGAGGTCGTCAATTTGAACCCTTGACTTGATAGAGCACGGCCAAAACGATTAGCAAAGGCTTGCTGGGCCAAATTAGCAAATGGCCTCCTTCTTTCTGTGACATTTGGAAGTTCCGTTTAAGGGAACTCTTCTTGTCATTATTATTATATTGAGCTGGCAAGATGGCCTTGAGGTACACACACTCAACTCTATGCTGTCTAGCCTGGTTTGTACCCCGTCCCAGCTATAAACTGTCATCCCAGTGTTTCACAGGTAGACTGGTAGAGCTATTCATAAATGTGTGTGCCTGCCCTTAAATGGGCGTTAACCCGGGTGTCCTGTCTGCCAGCATTACTTGGTGGACGTAAAAGATCCCACAGTGTACTTCATGAGGAGTAGGCGAGCTATCGCAGGCACCCTGGCCAAATTACTAATTCCTACCATATCTACTGCTGGGAAGACAATGGAAAAACGTCCAATATACCCATGCCAAGAACATGCTTCGGTATCACCGACATACTGAAACAGAGTATGGTACATCAGAATCAGAATTAGAATTATTATATTGTGAAGGATGCTAAAGCAAAGCTAGCCTGGTGTTGGCTTAGCGGTTAGGGTGCCGACTTGGGATCCTAGGATCCTGGGTTTGAATCCCGGTCGATCGCTGAATTAACGCCAGGGGGGTTGACTCAGCTTGTCATCCTTCCAAGGTCAGCAAATCGAGTACCAGCTTGCTGGGATGAATGATCACGGTGTGTACCCCGATTTAGAATAGGTACACCGTATCCCTGCGCATCGTAAGAGGCGACCAAGGGTTGGCGTCAGGAAGGGCATCCGGCCATAAAAACATTGCCTCAAACAGGGAACCATGATTGTCATGGGGCCCGCAAGGCTAACCCCCGCTCTTGCGGGGAAAATGGCCTTAAAACGATCATTCATTCATTAATTCATCCTAAAGCAAAGCAATTCAAGCAGCAGTTCAAGACAACCGGTTGCCAAATATTGAATACCCACCATCTGACCATGAAACAACCACTATATTTATTTCTAGCTGCTAAAACATGGACACAATCAGCAACCCGACTGAGTATCATGCAAACATTTTTGGAAACGCCAGGGGTTCACCTTCTGAGCAACACATAATACAACATATTATTGCAAGATTTCAACATCGAAGGAAGACACTTGCAATAAACTAGAACAGCACTCGGAAGAGAGCATAGACTCACTTAGTGCGTCCTCGAGGCCATAAAACACCATCATTAAATGAACACACCACTATTATAGCACATTCCTATTATGGCTAAAATACCTGTATCATCCATGCACCCTATTATGTCACATACATTGCCATTATCCATAGCTGTATTGATTATTTGGATATTTAACAACCACTTTGTGCATATTAAGGCTAAATTTCGTCAATGAAGATGAATATCCAAACAACCCAAAAATAAAAATTTCAAATTATATTCCCCGTGGCTAGTGGAATGAAGTTTCACAACAATTTGTTAAGCTGATCCAAAGAAGATTTTTTGTTTTTATTTTCAATCCAATATGGGAAACAGTCCACGTGACCGATGACATCATAAATTTAATTTCTCAAACATTGGGTCGTAGATCAGCTATATGAAGTTAGTTTTTTTGGATAAAGATTTTACTTCAACCAATTATGGCTGGAATATCACTTAACCAATGATGTCATTGTTATATCACCCTATAAACAACATGGGGAGTTGACATTTGCCAAGTTTCAATTTTTTTTCGTCGAGTGGTTTTGGAGAAGCTGTCCAATTTTTTTCCCTTTAGGTCAGGTCATGTCAGATTATAGGGCAGGGGGGCAAAAGCCCTATGTGGTCCCGTTAATGTTGAACCACAATCTTTCCACATTCCTCTGGAAAGCATCCACCAGATAGATGGCACTTAGCACTTAGACGGCCTCTTCATCTAGTCCATTCCAAGCACTGGCCACTCAATGAGAGAAATAAACTACTCTCCTCCTGCTACGAGCCGCAGGCTGTCAGTTTCTCTGAATAACCCCAAAGGCGGACATTCCAGCTCAGACCAAGCGGTTCTTTAAGTGAAACATGAAGGTAACCATGAAAGATTCTGTAGAGGGTGGTTAAATCCCCTCAAATTCGTCTATAGTTGAGCAACAAGACAGAGGGAGAGAGAGCGGGAGAGACAGAAAGGGAGAGAGAGAGAGAGAGAGAGAGAGCGAGAGAGCGAGAGAGTGAGCGAGAGAGAGCCAAACCACGTGATATATGATGCCATCATTTTCAAACTGTATGCAGAAATGGTGTTAGATGACATTTGTAAAGTTTTGCATTGATAGGTTAAGCGGTTTCTGAGATATAATTATTTAATATTTTGCTTCAATCCAATATAGCTGCCACACCATGTGACTGATGACGTTTTTGTGATCAATTTTTAATCTCCATGTCTAGTCGATGATGCATGTAAAGTTTTGAGTCGATTGCTTTGGTGGTTTGGGAGAAGATGTTTTTTTTGAGGTTTTTGGTTAAATCCATTCCGGCTGCCAAACCATGTGACCTATGATGTCATAAATTTAATATTTCCAATAAAAATTGGTCATAGATCATGTGCATGCAATTTCAGATTTTTAGGATAAGGCATTCGATGAAAACATTTATGGCTGGTATATCACTTAACCGATGATGTCATTATCATGCTTTTGTTCCCCATTTGGAGTACTTGACAATGTGGCAAGTTTCAAGCTTTTCCATTCAGCAGTTTCTGAGAAATAATTTTGTAATTATCTACGTTTAATCCAAGATGGCTGCCATACCGCGTGACATATAATGTCACAATTATCATTAAAAAAACATTCTAAATGGATATGCTCCTACCATGAAAGTTTTGTCTCAGACATGTGGTTGCTGAGAAAAACGAGGTTTAGCCCGTATAGACGGACGGACAACCCAAAAACATAATGCCTCCGGCCACCTTCGGGGGCAGAGGCATACAATTTTAAGTGAAAATATATAGACGTGGACACAGACACACAGGGTCATTAAAATAATCTCGCAACCACTTCGGGGTGAACCTGACATCAATAACTCAGAATTGGATTAAAACAAACAACTTTACTCCTAATAACTGGTCAAAGGGTCTGTGTACGTTTATGTAAGCATGAGGGCTGGAAGGCGGGGTTTCAAGACTGGAAAAAAAAAAAAGGAAGATGATAAGATGAGAACGGAGGCAAGGGGATTGTGGGAGGAAAGAGGAAATAAGAGAAAGAAGATCTGGATGAGACCAATGACCTAACCTAATACGAGGGAGATTAAACTATACAGGTAGAAAATGCATCACTTCATATATGCAAGAGCAGCTGTGACCAGAGCAAATTAGGAAGCTCTCAGAATCAAACGAGAAAGAAAATTGTCTCATAACAAGAACTGCGTTGACTCAAAGAGAAAGCTGAGAAATATTTCATTTCAATAACTAACAAGCGTTACGCCTCGGTCCCCCGTCGGTGAAGTGATGCGAGTTCACAAAGTGGAAGACGCAAGGCGGCCATCTTGGATTTTGACGTGGCCACCCAATTTGCAATAGCGTTCTCCCTTATGCGTAGATACACCCACACACCAGATTAGAAGTTAGTAGTTCGTTTAGTTTTCAAGATATTTCGCTCACAAGGTTCAGACATACATGGCGGCGGCCATCTTGGATTTTGACGTAGTGACCCAATTTTCAATAGTGTTCTTCCTTATGCGTAGATACACCCACACACCAGATTAGAAGTTAGTAGTTCGTTTATTTTTCAAGATATTTCGCTCACAAGGTTCAGACATATATATGGTGGCGGCCATCTTGGATTTTGACGTGGCGACCCAATTTTCAATAGCGGTCTTCCTTATGCTGATACACACCCACACACCAGATTAGAAGTTGGTACTTCGCTTATTTTTCAAGATATTCCGCTCACAAGGTACAGACATTCATGGCGTCAGACATACATGGCGGCGGCCATCTTGGATTTTGACGTGGGTTGCACCCACACAACAAATTAGAATTCGGCCCTTCGCTTACGCACGCACACACGTACGCACGCACGCACGCCTGCACACACGCACGGACGGGAAAACCATAGTCCCCCTTTCGCTCCGCGGTGTGACGGGGGACAACAAAAAGGAATCTGTGAGGTATCAATGAACTAGAACAGCATTCGTCGATGCTGCGACGTCGACCAATATGCCTCCGCCGACATTATCACATACTCCTACCAAGTTTGATTTCAACCCCTTCAGCTGAATTTTTTTTAAACTTAGTTACTATTTTTCTTTTCTTTTTTAACTACTAAGTATCACATTTTTACCTGACTTGACCTCTGACCCTGAAATCTAATCAGTTCATATTTGCATCATAATATATACTTAAACCAAGTTTGGTCAAATTTTTTTACTGTTTCAGAAGTTAGCTTGGTAATATAATTTTTAACCTAACGGGACCTCTGACCTTTGACCTCTTGACCACATTATCTAATCAGCTTATCTCTTTGCATCATTATACATACTTGTACCAACTTTGACTTAGATCCCTTCAGGTGTTCTTCAGTTATCGCAGTAAAGAAAACCTATAACGGATGCCTGGAAGGACAACCCAAAAACAATGGCCCCGGCAACTTAGTCGGCAGAGAAAAACAAAAACAAAAAAAACAACAGCAGCAACAACAATAATGATAATAGCATAATAATGTTTACATTATTACAAAATAATTGATTTACAAAATACATATTGACAAATTATTACATACAAATTTTTACATACAAATTATTACATACAAATACAAATTATTACAAAATAATAATTGACAAAAAATAATGATAATAGCTGATGATAATTACATCAGCGTCGACGAGTCTGGCATTTCACTCAGGCCAACTGGCACGGTGGTCTTCAAGCAGCCATCAATCATCTGGACTGGTCTCCCATCTCTACTGCCTCTGACATAAATTCTTCCTGGGAATTCTTCCAAAGCAAACTGCTCTCTCTCATGCACAGATTTATCCCATCTCGTCTTCTGTTGTCTTACCCTTCCTCCCGTCCATGGTACACGGAATCTTGTGGTGAGGCTATTGCCCAGAAACAACTTGCTTTCGTCTCCTGGAAAGCAAATCCAATGGAAGGAAATCTCATTTCCTTTCACAAAGCCCAAAACAAGTGTGTGTCCACCCTCAGGAGAGCCAGGAAACAATATCTCTCCGTTCTCAGGACCGAACTCTCTTATCTGTCTCCCTCTTCCAAATCCTGGTGGCGTCTGGTCAAATCTGTTTCTGGTGTTTGTTCCCCCTCCATCCCCTCCCTCACCTCAAATGGCCACACGGCTGACTCCGCGCGTGAAAAAGCTGAATGCCTCAACTCTGTGTTTGCCTCTAAATCTTCTGTCCCAAACCCTTCCCTCTCTGTACCCACCGTACCCAGTCGTACCCAGCTGCTCCTGGACTCTGTGTCCTTTCCTCCTGACAAGGTGGAAAAGTTTCTGTCAACCCTCGACTCGGATTCTGCAACTGGACCTGACGGCATCAGCCCACGGGTCCTAAAATCCTGTTCTTCCGCTCTTTCACTCCCTCTCTCTGTTCTCTTCACCCTCTCTTTTGCTCAAGGTCATCTTCCATCTGCTTGGAAATCTGCCAACATCACCGCTTTGCACAAAAAAGGTGCAAAAACAGATCCCAGCAACTACAGACCAATCAGCCTTCTCCCAATTATCAGCAAAGTCATGGAATCCATCATTGCTTCAGATATGAAATCTTTCCTCTTCTCCAATGGCTTGATCTCTGATCATCAATTTGGTTTCAGACCTGGACACTCTACTCTGGACATGCTGCTTCTGCTTTCTCAACAATGGATGGAGGTCCTCAATGCCAAACAGGAAATTAGAGCAGTCTCCCTTGACATATCACGTGCCTTCGATACGGTCTGGCACCCCGCTCTGCTCACCAAACTCTCCTCTTTTGGTATCAATGGAAATCTCCACGCATGGCTGGCTGGCGGACTTCCTCTCTAGTCGTAGTCAACGTGTGGCCCTGAATGGGTTTCTCTCATCTCCTCTTCCTGTTGAGGCTGGAGTTCCACAAGGCAGTATTCTGGGCCCTGTGCTTTTTCTGGTCTTCATCAATGATCTCTCTGACTCTCTTGAAAATCCTCTGTATCTCTTTGCTGATGACTCTACTCTCTGTCGCTCCATTCTTCATCCCTCAGATCGGCAGTCTGCTGCCTCCTCACTCTCTGCAGACCTGGACAAAATCACAGACTGGGCAAACAAGTGGAACATGTCTTTCAATCCTGACAAATCTCACACTCTTACGATGTCTCTCCGAAAAGACCGACTGGACAACCCTCCCATCCACTTTCGGAATAATCCTCTCCAAGAAGTTCTGTCACTCAAGCTTTTGGGTCTCACTATCTGCCATGATCTTTCCTGGGAAAACCACATTTCAAATCTGGCCTCCAAAGCCAGTCTGGGCATCTCCGTCGTGCAAAGTCCTTCCTTGGCACACCTGAGCTCCTCACCACATACAAGGCTTTCATCCGCAGCTCAATGGAATACTGCTCTCCCCTCTGGGCTGGTGCTCCTGCCTCACACCTAGCTCGTCTTCACGCTGTTGAAACCAAAGCATTCAGAATCATTGGAATCTCCCGCGATGAAGCTAACTCCAAGGGCCTCTCACTCACTCACCGCAGGCAGGTTGGTGGTCTTTCCATCTTCTACCGACTCCTCTCTGGCCTTGCCCCCCCAGCTCTCTCTGGGCTCTGTCCCGCAAATATTCCTACAGGTCGCACAAGATCTGCCTGCAACCCTCTTATGGTCAAACTGCCAAAATCAAGACTCTCTGCTCACCTTCACTCCTTCATTCCTCTCTTCTCCAGCCTCTGGAACAAACTCCCTCACTCTCTTCAATCCCACTCCACCCTCCAGGTCTTTAAAACTGCTGTTCACCACCATCTCTTATCTTCCCCCATCCAAAACCTTGATCTTTTCTACCCCCGCTAATTTCACCCCAATTCCACTTTTTTGAAATACCAACTTCTGTCCTGGAAGTCCTTGGTGTCCTTGGTGTCCTTGTGTTTTATACTTCTCCCTCCCCCCAAGCCCTCTCCCTTCCACACATCTCCCTGCTCTCAAATGTTGTGTTTGTGTGCTTCCCCTTCTCTCCCCATCTTGTTTTCCGCTCCCTCTTTTTGTGTGTTTTGTTTGTCTGGTTGATTTGTTTGTGAAGTAAATGTTAGCTCTTTCACGAGCCTCGATTTAGTATACAAAAAAAAAAAAAAAAAAAAAAAAAAAAATTTAGCAATAGCAACTGGCAATAATAATAAGGTTAATAACATGACCACCCCTGACCATGGGGAGCGGAGCGGGTGTTTCTAATCTATCTATAATTCCAGTAATCTCTGTGTGTGTGTCTGTGTGTCTGTGACCGCTGTTTCTCGACAACCACGGGTCCGATATACTTGAAACTTGCCAGGTATATTGCTGGGGACCTGAGGATGTGCCTTTTCAAGGTTTGAAATTAATCGGACAAGTGGTTCCCAAGGTATGGTCACCGTACTCGCAAGCCGTTCGCTTTGGCTTTGCGAATGGACCAAACCATTTCATGTAAATAGAGGGGGGGGTTCTACCGTACTCGCAAGCCGTTCGCTTTGGCTTTGCGAATGGACCAAACCATTTCATGTAAATAGAGGGGGGGGGGGGTTCTGTGGTCGTTACTGCCACGTGGTTTCAAAGTTTTTTTTTGTTGTTGTTGTTTGCACGCATGTTTTTTTGCACCCACGTACGGGCACGCCCTAGTATCTAAAATTTCTAATATACAGTATATAACCTCATCAACCTCATCTATATATAACCAACCTCATCTCCATCTCATCTGCTCCATCATTTGAACACCTGGCTTTTAAACTCTCTGGTCACACACAGTCAGTCATGGCTGTTGTCTACCGCCCTCCCAAACCACACCCATCATTCCTGTCTGACTTCTCCTACTTTCTGACCCAGCTATGTTCCCTCTCCCCCTCAATCCTCCTCCTTGGTGATTTCAATATCCACATGGACTCCACTGACTCCACGCTAACCACTGACTTCACTGATTTACTCACCTGCTTTAACCTCACTCAACATGTCAACTTTCCTACCCATAACCGTGGTCACATTTTGGACCTTGTCTGCTCTACTGGACTAATTTTGCACCATCTCTCTGGCTCCGACCTCACTCTCTCTGACCACCTAGCCATCACTCTGACCATCAACATCCCCACCCCAGCACCAAGGCATTATCGCACTATCAACTTCCGTAAGCTAAACGCTCTTTCACCTACCTCATTCTCATCGACCCTCTCTGAAAAAATGTCCACTTCTCCCTTCGTTGACCTCCACACCCCTTCTGACCTCACTGACTACTACAACCACACTCTCTCCTCCTGCCTTGACCAACTTTCGCGTATAAAAACCAAAACTGTTTCTTTCACCCATTCTGCTCCCTGGTTTACCCCTGAACTCCGCCTGATGAAAACTCGTGCTCGCCAACTTGAAAGACTCCGCAATAAAACAGGTCTCAGTTCACTCCCAGGCCTACAAGGACCACATACAACACTATAAAGATGCCCTCTCCCGCGCCCGCTCCGCCTACTACTCTCAAATTATCCATTCTGGCTCCGGAAACCCAAAAGCACTCTTCTCTACAATAAACAAACTCCTCAGCCCCCTGAACACCACCACCCAGTCATTCACAATAGACAACTGCATCTCCTTCCTTTCATTCTTCCAACGCAAAATTGAAAACATCTACAACAGCTTGACCACCGCCGCACCCGCTCCCCCTCAAACCACCTGCCCCCCCTTATCCTGCCATCCCCTGTCTCAATTCTCCCCAGTCTCCCCTACTGACCTCTCTGAACTCCTCATCGGAATGAAAACTGCCACCTGCACTCTTGACACCATCCCCTCCGGCTTTGTCAAGGCCTCCCTTCCTGCTCTCTCTCCACTTATCATTGCAACAATAAACTCCTCCCTGTCTACAGGCATCGTCCCACCATCCCTCAAAATTGCTGCTGTTACCCCCATTCTGAAAAATCCTGGACTAAACCCTGACACCCTAAATAACTTCAGACCCATCTCCAACCTACCCTTTCTGTCAAAGGTTTTGGAACGCGCTGTAGCCACTCAACTCAAACATCACCTCTCTGCCAATAACCTGTATGAAACATTCCAATCCGGATTCCGCTCCAACCACAGTACTGAAACTGCTCTCCTCAAAATCACCAACGACCTTCTCCTCTCCTCTGACGCTGGCAACCTCAACATTCTCATCCTCCTCGACCTCAGCGCCGCCTTTGACACCATCGATCACACCATCCTCCTCACCCGACTTGAAACCACCTTTAACATTACCGGCACTGCCCTCTCTTGGATTAAATCATACCTCTCTGACAGACATCAGTTCATCTCCATCAATAACTGCAAATCCCCCACTGCTCCCCTCCCCCAAGGTGTCCCCCAAGGTTCAGTTCTTGGCCCCCTCCTCTTCATCCTTTACCTGTCCCCCCTCGGTCACTTAATCCGCCGTCATGGTCTCCAATTCCACTGCTTCGCCGATGACATCCAGCTTTTCATCTCCACCAAGTCCATCTCCACCGCCACCCACTCTATCCTGACAAACTGCATCACTGAAATAAAATCCTGGCTTCAAATCAACTTCCTCAAACTTAACTGTGATAAATCTGAAATAATCATCATTGGCCCAAAATCGCTCACCAAGTCCACCCATAACTTTGCCCTCAACATCGACGGTTTCCCAGTATCCACCTCCCCTCACATCCGGAATCTTGGCATCATCTTTGACCAAACAAAAAATACACACTAAACAGATTCCTTTGACAAATACACTAAACAGATCACAAAGACAGCCTTCTTTCACCTGAAAAACATCGCCCGTCTCCGTCCATCCCTCTCCTCCGTGGCTGCAGAAACCCTCATCCACGCCTTCATCACTTCCCGTCTGGACTACTGCAATAGCCTCCTTTATGGTTCACCCTCAACAATCACCAATAAACTCCAATACATTCAGAACTCCGCTGCCCGTCTACTCACCCATTCCCGGACCCGTGACCACATCACCCCCGTCCTTTACAAGCTTCACTGGCTCCCCATCTCCCAGAGAATCCAGTACAAAATCCTCCTCTTGACCTACAAAGCCCTCCATAACCTGGCCCCATCCTACCTGGCTGACCTCCTCTCCAGACACACTCCCACCCGCAACCTCCGCTCTGCTGGTACCAACCTCCTGACCCCCCCCCCCATCCGGACCAAATTTAGATCCTGGGGGGACAGGGCCTTCTCCATCGCTGCTCCCACCCTCTGGAACTCGCTACCTCACACCATCAGAGACTCCTCCTCACTCACCACATTCAAAACATCACTCAAGACCCACCTGTTCAACACTGCATTCAACATTTAACCCACAGCATCTAACCCCTGACTATCTCCTCTCCTTCTCCCTCCTTTGTGCTTTGAATATTTCCCTATTGATTCTTCTTTTTTGCAATTGTTTTTATGTTTTGCTATGCATTATGTTTTGCACTCTGTCAAAGCGTCTTTGGGCTTCCTGAAAAGCGCTATATAAAATAAATGCATTATTATTATTATTATAACAAAACAAAAATTTGGATGGAATTTAAAACTCGACAGGAAGAGTGGAATACACACCTGTTATCCTTGCCAGGGTACATGTGTGTGTATTCAACACGGTAGCGCTTCGCAAACAGCATGAAGGCATTCATTGGTCGCTTGTTTCTCGTGGGAGTAGTGGGAGTTGTGGGAGTGGTTGGTGTGCCAAGCGTTATTGTAGTTGTTTGCATCGATTGGTTGGGTAGCGTATCTGGCGCTCCACCAGACTGGGATGCGCGTCGTTGTCGTTGCCGTGCCATACTGCTCAACACGAAAACGGCTGCCGAGTCCACGGGTGTGAAGTCAAAGCTGGGAATACAAAATAGTGTGCAGCAAGGTCGCAACTAACGAGCAATCCAATCTTCTCAAGCTCGACATAGATAAGTTAGCGACATTTAGGATCTCAGTGGAGAAATGATTCTTTCTGCACAGTTAATACTGCAATCCGTTCAACATTGAAAACCCAGCAAAACACAGGAACATGCGGGAAAGATGAAGAGCATATGCAAAACCTGATACAAAGAAATACACTTCCAGGGCATTTCCAGGGTAAACTAAAGGGTATTGTTGTATTATTTTTGTGTTTGTAAATATATTAACAACCAAAGTTGTCCAGGTCTTTTTGGAACTCCCTGCATGTTTTTAAGCAAGGGAAGATGTCATATTTGAGTTACCTCTTGAAGGCATCAAACACTCCAGAGTCGTCTGCGTTATGTGCCTCTGGGTGGCTTGGTGGCAGGCATACATCTCCATCTTCAATCTCCCGACATGGCAAGCCATACTTCATAACTGTCAGGCTAGGCTGGAACGATGACCATCCTACAAGACAAGCACACAAAGTAGTGAGGAAAAGAAACATACATTTCTCCAAACTACTTCCACCTTCCTGATCCCATAAAAATGAACGGCTTTTAAAAAAGAAAAATATTTCCAATGTTTGTACACACAAATCCAGGCAAGTGGAGGAGAGCAAAGAGTGGAGCAAAGACTTATTTTTAAGTAATCAGGACATCAATGGAAAAATCATAGTTTTCCTTACTTTTCATAGAAAGTGGTTTCCATTTCAGATAGGAACGACATGTTAATTTGGCAATCTTACATGCAATGAGTTTCTGAGGAAAATGTTAAATACCTTCCATTTGCATGTGCACGCGCACGCACACCTACAAAAGATGTACTCACAATAGTCCAAGACACCAAAAAGGTAGAATGAGGCATCGATAAGAAGATACATTTACATATTTTATTACTAATTTCATGTACTTGTTTGCATGTAAGAGGGAGAGGGATTGTTGCTATGTTTTGGACTACATTTTGAATGGTGTCTGTGTTTTATTAAATTTTCTTGTTGATCTTAGGCTCACGGAGAAGTTTGTTACATATGCTGGCGAAGAACGCTCTTGCAGACATCATTTCTCCAGAATTATGGATGGGTTTACTTGTAATACCGACACACACCAGCAGTGGTGCTAAATGAAACATGTTCAGAAAGAGAATTTTGAGTGCCCTCACACCTGGAGTCCCTGGGAATTTTTTTTTATTTTTAGAAGTATCAGATATCACACCATTCAATCCAGTGGTTCAGGAGTGCATAGATGTCAGAGTATGCATGGATAATGAATTAGGTAATTACATGTGGGATAAGGAATTAGGTAATTACATGTGCGATAAGGAATTAGGTAATTACATGTGCGATGAAGACATCAGTAATTACATGTGGGATAAGGAATTGGGTAATTACATGTGGGATAAGGAATTGGGTAATTACATGTGGGATAAGGAATTAGGTAATTACATGTGCGATGAAGACATCAGTAATTACGTGTGGGATAAGGAATTAGGTAATTACATGTGGGATAAGGAATTAGGTAATTACATGTAGGATAAGCAATTAGGTAATTACATGTGGGATAAGGAATTGGGTAATTACATGTGGGATAAGGAATTAGGTAATTACATGTGCGATGAAGACATCAGTAATTACATGTGGGATAAGGAATTGGGTAATTACATGTGGGATAAGGAATTAGATAATTATATGTGGGATAATGAATTAGATAATTATATGTGGGATAATTAATTAGGTAATTACATGTATGACAAGGAATTAAGTAATTACATGTGGGATAAGGAATTAGGTAATTACATGTGGGATAAGGAATTAGGTAATTACATGTGGGATAAGGAATTAGGTAATTACATGTGGGATAAGGAATTAGGTAATTACATGTGGGATAAGGAATTAGGTAATTACATGTACGACAAGGAATTAGGTAATTATATGTGGGATAAGGAATTACAAAATTGATTGATCAACACATTACATAGGATTTCAAAATGGGATCTCTGAATCACAAGCTATTTGTTCCCATGGGAACACAAAAAAGGCTCCCACAACTTTCCTCGACTCTTCGTAATCTGTTTCGGATGCTTCCGATGGAACAGTGTGGTGGTGCTACCGAAGCAGTTTCTTAGTAAGGGTTATTCTGGTTCATTTGCCATCGCCTTCCCAGCAGCAGTCAGGATAGGAATTTGTAATTTGTTCAAGATGCCGGTGATAACGCGTCTACTCTTCGTGAAGGACTGTCGGAATTTTAACGCCAACCAATGAATGCTGGCAGACAGGACACCTAGTTTAACGTCCATCGGAGGGACGGTGCACACATTGATGAATCACCCTGCCTGTGAAACACCGGGGTGACAGTTTGTAGTTTGGTCGGGATTCAAACCCAGGCCAGACAGCTCGGAGGTGACTGTGTAATTTGTAGTCAAGGAAAAAAAAAAGCCCTGATATCTAAATTAAAATTAAATTTGTATTTATTCCAGGTTTGCTATTCATTACAAAACATGTTATTACCCAACTTAGATGTACAGTGAAGAGTTATGCAACGTGGATTAATCGGTGGGACATCTTTTAAGAAATATTTCAGGCTGTGCAAAGTAAATTTTTAGGTTCTCAGGTAGTTTTATTTATTTATTTTACAAAACCTGCTGCATCAAAATTCTCTTTTTATAATAAACCTTAACATCAGATGCAAAGACAGGCCTATCACTGAAGTTCAAGTGCAGTTCAAGGTTCTCTTGAATCCATCTTGAACAAATAGTTGTACAATTTTCCCAAAAGGAAATTGGTTCCTTTATTCGATTTATTTGAACGTGTGCATTGTTTAATTACCGCTGGGTTTTAATTACTTTCAAGGTTTTACGAAAGAATAGATAACTGTTTGGACAAATTTATTTTATGATATAACCTTCAAGCTGATACACAAAATAAAAAGAAGCAGGCAGTAAGCAAAATAGACTAACAATTATTAATAAAAAAAATTAAAAAATCAATACCATGGCTGACAGAGCACACCTTTATTTTGAACAAAAAATGGATGGTCGATGGGACAGCGTGCCACGAGCCGCGGCCTGCCGGGTGAGCACACCGTGAAGCACAGCTGCAGCAAAGACAGCCCATTGTAGAGAACCTCCTGCAGACTCATTAGCCTGAGCCCAGAATCGGTGAACCGCAGAACCTATGGAGAAAGCAAGATACGAAGCATCTCATCAGAGGGCTCAGGAACACCTCATTATAAATAATAGTCGATATTAAGATGCAAGTAGTGCAGGAGAAATGCTCGAGCCAAGCTGACTGCTTCCGGCATACAGTGCAAAGCTCTGTAGTGACAGCGAATGTCTTTGCAGCCACTATGGTGGTTACACTATTAAAATAAAATGATGGAAATAATGTTCTGAGGGCTATTCAGGTGGCTTGTGGAAATCTGTGGCACGTTCACTTCTGCATTACAAAGTTTCTGTCCAGGACAGAATGGAAGAATGAAGGTCAAACAACCCGAGTGAAATCTTTCCAGATAATCGCAATAAGCTCGGGTCAGGTCCATGACTGATACTTCAGCCAAAAGCGGGTTCTTGCTAAGGTGCACTGCATTCACACTCGTACAGGAGACATGAGCTTACAAGAATTTCCATTCAACATAAGAAGTGTCCAGACATTCGGAGGAATAAATATACAGCAAACTCCCATGAAGGTGAAGGCCTTTTTCCCTGGACCATTCGCCTAAATGATTACTGGCTTTAACCAACGTGTTGCGAAATAAATAACTTGTTGATTTTCGAAGGCCTTGTACACGTACTACATGCAGTACGTAGTTACATACAGGAAAAGGCCATGTCGCCACGAGACCTTGTGTTAGTTCGCCTTTCTTCCAAACATGTCATATCTTGCTGCATCGATACTTTCAGTGGCATTTTCAATTCACGTTCCGACAATGACTTGCGCAGATATGAGAAAGCATATCTTCAAGGTCTTCGTCAATTGAAGAGAAAATTGCTGCTGTTTCTCGTGTGAAAATTGTTACATCTCAGTCCAGAACACTTGAGGACCAGTGGCCTGCTCAAGCAGAGTGCTTCATGACATGGCACACTCCTCCGTTGGCGAGGCGTACATGATTACATTTTAGATTGTACCGTTCAATCATTTTCGGTGCGCAAGGAAAGAAAATGCTCTCATCTCTGTTCTTATGCCACAGGATAGATGAGTTGTTTTTTAACTGCAGATGTGTCTTCTGCTCATTTCAAGATCATTTTGGAGCAGCTTCTTTGTTCGTATACAGCACAAGGGTGCAGGGTGAAATTGGCTGAGGACACAGCTGTGATGCTGATGCAGTGCCCTCTATAGGTTAGGGCAGGAATTTGGAATTTGTTCAGGGTGCCGGCGATAGTTTCTTTATTCTTTGCGAAGGACACCGTGGGAACTTCAATGTCCACCAGCTAATGCGAGCAGATGGGACTCCATAATGGCGTAATCACGATTGAAACACAAGGAAGAAAATTAAAAAAAAAATCCGAAATCACAAACTTCAAAATACAATTCAACTCTAACTTTGGGGCAAATGAAACAAAACTTTGTTGTTTAAGTTAATTGGTGTAGGAATACACAAATCATTGCAACAAAAAAAAAACATAAATACTCAAAATAAGAATATTGCTGCAAAGAAAAGAGAATAAAATTGAAAAACAAAAAAACAGACAAAGTAACTGAAGCAAAAGACCATTTAAGGAAAATATCAGAGGAAGAATAAATGGAATAAGAAAAAAAAAAAAAAGAGGAAAGGAAAGCTTTGGCTGTGGTTATTGGGGGTGAGGGGAGGAGGGGTCTTTTGTTTTGTTTTGTTTTTATTTATTATTATTTTTATTTTTATTTTATTTTTTTGTTTGTTTTTTTGTATACTGAATCGAGGCTCGTGAAAGAGCTAACATTTACTTCACAAACAAATCAACCAGACAAACAAAATATATAAAAAGAGGGAGTGGAAAACAAGATGGGGAGAGAAGGGGAAGCACACAAACACAACATTTGAGAGCAGGGAGATGTGTGGAAGGGAGAGGGCTTGGGGGGAGGAGGCGTGGGAAGGGGGGGGGGGGGAGGGTGGAGGGAGAAGTATAAAACACAAGGACACCAAGGACTTCCAGGACAGAAGTTGGTATTTCAAAAAAGTGGAATTGGGGTGAAATTAGCAGGGGTAGAAAAGATCAAGGTTTTGGATGGGGGAAGATAAGAGATGGTGGTGAACAGCTGTTTTAAAGACCTGGAGGGTGGAGTGGGATTGAAGAGAGTGAGGGAGTTTGTTCCAGAGGCGGGAGAAAAGAGGAATGAAGGAGTGAAGGTGAGCAGAGAGTCTTGATTTTGGCAGTTTGACCATAAGAGGGTTGCAGGCAGATCTTGTGCGACCTGTAGGAATATTTGCGGGACAGAGCAGAGAGAGCTGGGGGGGCAAGGCCAGAGAGGAGTCGGTAGAAGATGGAAAGACCACCAACCTGCCTGCGGTGAGTGAGTGAGAGGCCCTTGGAGTTAGCTTCATCGCGGGAGATTCCAATGATTCTGAATGCTTTGGTTTCAACAGCGTGAAGACGAGCTAGGTGTGAGGCAGGAGCACCAGCCCAGAGGGGAGAGCAGTATTCCATTGAGCTGTGGATGAAAGCCTTGTATGTGGTGAGGAGCTCAGGTGTGCCAAGGAAGGACTTCGCATGACGGAGGATGCCCAGTCGGCGACTGGCTTTGGAGGCCAGATTTGAAATGTGGTTTTCCCAGGAAAGATCATGGCAGATAGTGAGACCCAAAAGCTTGAGTGACAGAACTTCTTGGAGAGGATTATTCAGAAAGTGGATGGGAGGGTTGTCCAGTCGGTCTTTTCGGAGAGACAACGTAAGAGTGTGAGATTTGTCAGGATTGAAAGACATGTTCCACTTGTTTGCCCAGTCTGTGATTTTGTCCAGGTCTGCAGAGAGTGAGGAGGCAGCAGACTGCCGATCTGAGGGATGAAGAATGGAGCGACAGAGAGTAGAGACATCAGCAAAGAGATACAGAGGATTTTCAAGAGAGTCAGAGAGATCATTGATGAAGACCAGAAAAAGCACAGGGCCCAGAACACTGCCTTGTGGAACTCCAGCCTGAACAGGAAGAGGAGATGAGAGAAACCCATTCAGGGCCACACGTTGACTACGACTAGAGAGGAAGTCCGCCAGCCATGCGTGGAGATTTCCATGGATACCAAAAGAGGAGAGTTTGGTGAGCAGAGCGGGGTGCCAGACCGTATCGAAGGCACGTGATATGTCAAGGGAGACTGCTCTAATTTCCTGTTTGGCATTGAGGACCTCCATCCATTGTTGAGAAAGCAGAAGCAGCATGTCCAGAGTAGAGTGTCCAGGTCTGAAACCAAATTGATGATCAGAGATCAAGCCATTGGAGAAGGGGAAAGATTTCATATCTGAAGCAATGATGGATTCCATGACTTTGCTGATAATTGGGAGAAGGCTGATTGGTCTGTAGTTGCTGGGATCTGTTTTTGCACCTTTTTTGTGCAAAGCGGTGATGTTGGCAGATTTCCAAGCAGATGGAAGATGACCTTGAGCAAAAGAGAGGGTGAAGAGAACAGAGAGAGGGAGTGAAAGAGCGGAAGAACAGGATTTTAGGACCCGTGGGCTGATGCCGTCAGGTCCAGTTGCAGAATCCGAGTCGAGGGTTGACAGAAACTTTTCCACCTTGTCAGGAGGAAAGGACACAGAGTCCAGGGTACGACTGGGTACGGTGGGTACAGAAAGGGATGGGTTTGGGACACAAGATTTAGAGGCAAACACAGAGTTGAGGCATTCAGCTTTTTCACGTGCGGAATCAGCCGTGTGGCCATTTGAGGTGAGGGAGGGGATGGAGGGGGAACAAACACTTTGGCCTTCTCTGATATTTTAGTGGAAGACAAACTGTGCTGCCATGCTCAGCTATGCCCTCTATCAGAGTCCCATCCGCATTTTCAAGGCAAAGCTGCAGTGCCTTGTAATGAAGCAATCCATCTGAAACTTCGAAAGAAAACCCTTCCCACATTGGTCTCATTCCCGCCATAGCATTCCAGGACTGAAGGGATGCCATGGATGGTTGTTACTTTTGGCAGCAGGTCTGAGCAGGAGTATTTTAGATCTTTTTTCTCTTTCTTCATTTCAGCTCTGCAGTCAAGAGTGGGAATTGGCTCTCCTGAGCACCTTTCTCAATGTGGGAGCGGTATGAGTAGTATGGCCCCCAGCAAAATTCAAGGCCTTCACCATCTCTAGCCTTGGTATGAAGCAGGGCAAGATCATTCCCTGCCCTTCTCTCTTCAATAGAAGCTGCTGAAGCTTTCAATAGTTGGCTATCAGAAAAAATGGAGGACCCCTGGGTAATGATTTAGTCTTGCTCTGGTTATTAGAAAGATGGGATATTCTCTGGTTATTAGTAAGATGATAAAGATGGGAAGAAGATATTCTCTTCTTTCAGAAAGATTAGTTTCTTGAAGAGTTGCAGTGTGGGAAGGTTACGGTATGCAGCCTGAATAAAGCTCAGTATGGAACTAATGAGGGCCATTTGAACAAATTTGTTTTTGTCATTCTTCGCCCAAAGATAATTTCATGCAAGGACTGTTCATGCAGGGACTGTTCTTATCAGTATTAGAGGATATCGGCATATCTTTCATGGAGGGAGATCTGGCCTTCCCACTTTAACAGGAGGGACTGTTGCAACATGGAAAGCAAAATATGGAGAAGCGTCCAGGCACTCATATTCAAAGTTTTCACTCATAGCTTTGAGGGTGATCCGGTATGACACGGATGTCGACAGACTGAGCCTCTGTATATATATATATATGGACACAGATGGAGCAAGCAACGATATTGATATGGCTGTAGACATGGATGGACAATATGCAAGCATTGGTGGGCCATGCATTACCATAGACAAAAAGAGCACTTGTACATTGAGGGAGGAATAGTGAGGGAGGTAGCATTACATGGTCGAGGAGCAAGGCAAAGACTGACAAGAACATATTTGGGGCAAATGAAGGTTGGGCTCATCCCTGAACCCAGAAGGGCTCTTACCCTCTGATTGCATGTATTCCTAGGCTAGAAAGTTGTTCTGGGGGTAGTATCAGGCAAGGCCTTGGAGGCATGCTGGTATGATGGATGTATGGCCTACCCACTGGCCTGAAATATCCCAAGGGCGATGTGGGTAGTGCCAATGATCAATCAATCAATGATGGCATACAGCTTTGGTACATGGACAGCACCACAAATCAGTCAAAGCAGGCCCCGCGTTGCAGGAGGCCGATTCACTCCTTGCGTGGTCATATACCTGGCGCATGAAAAGTTGAAAAATGTTTGAAGAAATAATGTGGTTGCACAATGCACACGCTGTGAAATAAATCAATGCCCAAATGTTACCAATTTGCAACTTATAGTCCAGATTGGTTGGGATTGAAAATGTTGAAGAAAAACATAAGGATTTCTTTTTAAACACAAATAATACAAGGAGCTGATACCCTAAGTCCTCTGCCTTTTGGGTGGGATAAGGAATAGATCTCTGCAAAATGAAAGCTAAATCTTTAACGTTTATTTGAAATATCGCATACACAAGCCAAGCTACTGAGATAGTTGCCATGACAACATAATGCAGCCAATCACCGCCGTGATCTAATCAGGATGAGATCATGTCACAAGGAATAGATATCCACAATATGAAAGCAATATGCTAAACGGTTTTTGAAATATTGTGTCCACAAAAGTACATGGCCAGATGATCAGTCAGTCAGCCTTCGCTCATTTTCATGTCCCCAGAAAAAAGACAGGCAATTGTAACTTTGAGAAAAGAAGGTCTTCAAACAGTTGCAATGCTGGAGCTGTTTAGCTGGGCTCTAATTTCCAGTGTTGTAAGACGTCTGTTGCGCAGACTGGTGACTCGGATGGGATATTGAAAATAATAGAATCTTGGCTTATGTTGACCTTTTGGCTTATGTTGACCTCAAAAATAATTGGTAGGTGAATTCAATGACCATAGCTGCAAATCCTCTTCAAATTTCAAGTCAATCAGATGAAAATTGACAATTTTAGAAAGTGGGCCTATGTTGACCTTTAAAATAATTGGTGGTTGAATTAAGTGAGCCACTATGAAAATCCTGTTTAAATTTTAAGTCAGTCCGATGAAGATTGACAATTTTAGAAATTTTGGCCTATGTTGAACTTTTGGCCTATGTTTACCACAAAAGTAGTTGGTGGTTGAATTCAGTGACCTGATATGCAAATCCTCTGAAAATCCCAAGTCAATCGGATGAAAATTGAGGATTTTAGAAATTCGGCCAATGTTGAACTTTTGGCCTATGTTGACCTCAAAAATCATTGTTTTTTTTATATACGCTCCTAACAAAATGCAGACACGTGTATGTATATATATAATTATGTATATATATATAATACATAATTATTATCCTGGTGTTGGCTTAGCGGTCAGGGTGCCGGCTTGGGATCCTAGAATCCTGGGGTCGAATCCCGGTCGATCGCTGAATTAACACCAGGGGGGTGTGGAAGTTTGTCTTCTTCTTCTTCACATCCTTCGTCTTTGTCTTTTCCAAATTGAATACCTGTGGCACGATTTGGCCAACGTTCAGGAATCGGGTCTAGTCATTGTTAATAGTTCGTGCCGCAGTTGCTAAAACCGCTTGGCAATTAACATCTGTCCGCGGTACGAACGGGGCTGTGCCACCGGCCTTTCCGGAGGTCGCTGTACAGCGTCAGGGACCACGTCGGTCAGTCATAAACGAGGGGACTAATCCCCCCTCGATAAGGGGAACAGAGGCCGACGTTGGGTTCCGTAACATTTGGTGTCGGGAGCGAGATTCGGACCTGAAGCGCTTAGCGCGCTCAAATTACGAGTGGCCCAAAAATTGTGTTTTATAAAATCCTAAATTTAAAAATCGTGCCATGGATGGTCAAGGGGACGGGATGCCGGTGGGGGAAATAGAAGAGGGGTTAGGGGTAACCCAGGACCAGAGGGAAGAAATGGAGGAGGAGAGAAATGGTGAGGTGGTTGAGGAGGTATCAGGTGCACAAAATGGCACCCTGGCGCACGTGATCGCAGCAGCGGGCTTTGATGTGGGGGACTTCGTGGCACAATTCACCGCGATGCTGAGAATAGAGAGGGAGAAATTGGGAAACCAACTTGTGGGATTGAGGGCTGATAGTGAGCGATTGGGGGGCCAAATGGGGGCAATGAGGGACTAAGCGCGGGGTACCAGCGCCCAAATTGGGAAGTTAGACAAAAAATTTGAGGTTTTAGACAATAAATTTGAGGGGTTAGACAACGGGATAAAAGGGGTGAAGAATGGGTTAACGGGGCTAGAAGACAAGATGGAAGACAAATTGCGGGAAATAGGGGAGCAATCCGCCCGGGAAATCAAACAGATGGGGAACCAGATAGAGGAGGTGAAAATCGGGTTGGAAGGTAAACTGGATGCTCAGAGGGATGAATTGGAACAGATGAGGGCGGCATCCACTAAAGAGATGGGAGAAATGGGGGAGGAGATAAGACGAGGTGTAAGCGAGGATGTATCGGGGATACGCGAGGAGGTAAAGCGAGGCAAGGAGCGTATGGAGAAAGGGGTGAGGAATAATACAGCTAGGTTACAGGGGGGCATAGAGGACCTGACACGGGGAGTAGAGCAGCTGACGGTGGGACAAAAGGAACTAGTGCAGCAGGTGGAAAAGAACACTGCGGTACTAGGAGGGTTGAAAGCGACACAAAAAGAACTCAAAAAATGAACTCATAGCGACAAAGAGGGAATGTCAGATGGTACGTGGGGGACTGACAACGAGGTTGGACGAGGTGACGGAGGCAATTTAGACGAAGGACCGGGAGGTGAGGACGCACATAGAAACGGTCAAAGTGGCCTTCGAGGACGAAATTGAGGAGACGCACCGGGAAATAAAAGAGGTGAAGCAAAAGTTAGAGGAAGTGGAAGCGGGGGTGAGTGAAATTAAGAAGAGACGGAGCGAAACTAAGAAAGAGATAAAGGAGGAAGTGATGGAATATGTACAAGGTCGGTGCTCAAATCGTGATGGTGTGCTCGCTAACCAAATAAAGAGTTTGCAGGTGGCGAAGGAGGTGCGGAGACAAGGTGCCAAGGTGAGTGGCGGTATACTCGGGAATGTATACGGTGTGAGGGGAGATTCAGTCGGCTTGGGGGTTGGTTTGGACCCGGGTGTTCGTGAGAGGCCGCTGGTAAAGTGTGCGACAGGTGCAGAGTGTGAAGGAGGAGGTGTGCGAGAATGTCCGACTATGGGGTGTGTGAGGAAAAAGTGCGCGCCGAGGAGTGAGTGTGCTGTCGAGAGTGAGTTGGTCGTAGCGCGTGTGCGAGGGGGCACATGGAAGTGCGGGATGGGGAGTGTTACAGGGGATGTAACAAAAGAGTGCACACCTGTGGTGAGTGTTACGGAGGGTGTGACGGGAGAGTGTGCGCAAGAGGATGCGTGAGAAAGGTGTGTAACAGCAGAGTGCATGATAACAGAGTGCGCTGTCAAGAGTAAGGGTGAATGTGCGACCGAGTGTGGTGATGAAAGTAGTGAGAGTGACACGGAGCATGAGTTGGTTGTGGCAGGTGAAAGAGGATGCTTGTGGCAGGTGTGGAAGAAAGCACACATGGAATGGTCGAGCGCGTGTGGGAAAGCACATTCGAGGTAGTAGTAAGGCACGTGATTGGGTGTGCAAGTGAGCGCAGACCCGTGGTTGTCACAGAGGATGTGACCAAGGAGGGGGCGCGAAGAGGTGTGTTGGTGAGGTGTGCGAACGACGAGTGTGTGCTAAGGTGTGCGGTGGTCGGGTGTGTGACGAAGTCTATGAGTGAACCTGGAGGGTGTGTCAGAGAAGGTGCAATGACAAAGAGCATGGAGACAGCTGGATGTGTGAGCAAGGAACGGAACGTGGGGTGTGAGCTTGCAAGTGGAGCATCAACGCTAACCGGGTTAGCGGTTAGATCGACTTATAGCCGAAGCGGGCCCTCGGTTCGTGCCGGGCTTCGTGTGCCGCTGGAACCAGCGGGGATCGTAACCGCGGCGGTTTCGAAAGAACCGCCGTGCGGGATCCACGCCGGGCCACGCTCTGAACGGCCGCGTGCGTGCTCCGCTAGGCGGAACGGGCGGCCCGGTAAGAAGGGCGACCTCTTTTGGTTGAGGCGTTCCGGCAGGGCGAGATCGGGTCATCAGGCGGGGGACCGAAAGGCTCCGCGCCGAGGTGGACCTTGGGATCTCGGCCCGAGTAAACCTCCTTCCCTGCACCGAATGCCGGACGGATCCAACCGCCAGCACCGAACAACCCGCATTCATTGCTCGGCTTTGCTAAGCCGAGCTTTGGAGATGAATTGGCGCACCGAGAGGCTCCAGTGAGTAGACTGATGATGATAGTGTTTTTGATCCGAAATTTAGAAAAGTGAATAGAATTGGCAGTGATTGGGAAATTTTTGATTTGCAGGAATTGGATGAACAAAATTGATAGTGATAGTGAGAGATGCCCGATGTGGTGGGATGGCAACTCTGCCATCCCTCACAGAGGGGGCAAAGGAGCACTAGTTCTGGGGTTGGCAGTGAAAACTAGCCTGGGAGGGTTAGGATAATGATAGGGATCTCGAAAAGATGACCATAGGTAACGGTAAGGTTAGGTAGCGACTTTGGACAAGTAGTGGGGACTTAGAGAGGGTAGTGGATTATAATGACGAGGGAGCGCAATAATGTAAGGGGCGACTGGAAAGCGCGAGTTTTAGCAGGGCACCAGGTTGATTAGATGATGCCGAGTGAGTGAGAATTGATATCGAGCAAATGAGGAATTGCGGGGCAATGCTCGGGAGAGATGTGTGTGTGTGAGCATGGGAAAATATGGGTGCCTGAGGCAATGGTTGTTTGAGAATTGAAAGTGTACTCAGAAGTGTATTGTGGAAAGTGTGAAGTGAATGTGGATTGTTTTGAGCGTGGAAGTGTATGGAGCGGTGCATGAGGAACGATTGTGGTTGTGCATTGTATTGAATGATTGAAAGAGCTTTGGAGGAAGGAGGGTGCAGGTGGCACCAGGTGAGATTGCACAGGTGTGCAACTGAACAGGTGTATGGAGCAGTGAAGGAGTGAGTGATGGTGATGTGTGTTGGGTTGACCAAATGGTCCAGGGAGGAAGGAGGGTGCAGGAAGCACCAGTAGGAGTGATTGCACAGGTGTGCAACTACAGGTGTATGGAGAATGGTTGTATGGAATACATGGAGTATGGAATATATGGAGTATGGAATGGATGGTATGGAGTGAGTATGGTGGAAACTGTGGAGTGCAGTGGATGGTGCGAAGGTATGAATGGGGGAAGAGTGGACCCCTATCACGAATACCCGGGGAGGGTAGTGTAAGTGTTAGGTAGAGGGTACAGATAAATTGTGGTTGGATATTGGCATCTGTGGTGCGTGGTGGAAGAATGGTGTTTGGATGGGTGCATTAGTGTCGTGGAAATGGCTGGGCGTGTGGCCTGTTAGTGTGTGTAGTTGGTTGAGCACTCCGCCACTGTTAGGATGTCGGCCAGGTGAGGCCGCAGGTTGGCTCTAGGAGCCGTTAGAGTTGTGGATGGGGCCCGAGGATCCGGAGGACGGACCTGGGTAGCCCAGTGCCAGAGGGCACCGAGTGGGGAGAGCGCCAGAGGGCCTTCCCCAGTTAGATAGGTTAGGGTGAGGAGCAGGTAAGCTCGGAGGCAACTACAGTGGTGGAGGTGTGCAGGTGGGTAGACCTGCTGGGAGAGCTGCACGACCCAGCCCGAAAATTGTGCAAGGGCACAGGGAGTTGAATCGGGGGAGTGAGACCCCAAATTGATGAAGCACCACAGTTTGGTCAATGGGAATTTGGTTCTTAAAACCGCATAGAGTGTAAAATGGCCAATGGTTTGGCAGGGAAAGACCCCGGGTAGTGTAAAGAGTATTAAAGTCATTTAGAGGATAGTTAGGATTAAGAATCTCCTCACACCATCTACATCCACTCACCTGAGGTGACAAAACTCCACACCATGCCCTGTTTTTATTATTTCGGTCGCAAATGTTTGGATTGTGAGATGCATCATGACGTGGGTGTGACATTGTGCTTTGTGTTCCATCTCACCCTCCTTATGAGGATTGATGATGAATTTGAATGATGGCAAATTTTGAATTAGAGGGATTGTGGGGACGAATTTGGTATAGGGGAAATATGGGGAAGACGTGACGGTAGCGACGAATTTGTAAATGTGTAGATTTTTGTACATATGGGGTAAGGGCAAGGGTAGAGTAGGTAACGGGGGGGGGGGGGGGGGGGTGACGTACGGTAGGGACGAGCTTTCTCACTTCGCTCTCCGTACGCACCTCGTCTTGCATTGCCTTGTTGATGTGTACCCTTGTGACCTTACCCCTCGCTCACCTGTCTTCTTCCCCCCCCCCCCTTGTCTCCCACCCGAGGACTGGGCGCCACTGCGCGCCGAGGGGAGCGGGCGGGAGTCCGCCATTGTGTGCCCGAAACTCCTGCAACCAGCTGTCTGCATCGATGCACCACGTATGGACTACATGTCTGTGGCTGAGCACCACTGATGGACCCCCATGGGGTGGGGCATGGCCCCTCTGCTGGAACCGGCCATGATGGCCCGAGATCTTGCTGGCGGACCTTGGTCACAGGGCACCTATGCCACACAGGTGAACCACCCCTAGTCGGCCCTGTGGGCCATAAATAAAAACGGACACGTTTGGTGCATTTCATTTTATTATTGCAAATAGGCCGCCAGCAAAGAAGTTGACAACATCAGGAAGAGCATTAGCCAGCAGAGGGAGCCGAAGAGCAAGACCAGCAGCAGGGTTTGGGTTTACTGTTTATTATGAACTGTGGTGACTGTGCACCGATTGGTGCTTGATGGTGTTTTGGTGCGTTTTTGGTGCGTCGATGCAGCACAGGCTGTCCCCCCCCCCCCCCCCAAAAAGAACAATCGCAGGTCCTGGGTTGAGGTTTGTAAATACAAGTAGAGTAACTGTAAATAATGCTCCCCCATCGCTCATGTTGTAGTTTGAAAACCATTGCGCAATTTGGTTAGCTGTGGGCGTGAGTCTGTTAGGCAGGGTGCAATGGAGCAGCGGGACATATTTATTTGTGTTTTAAAACCGTCACACTCAGGGTCAGGTTAAATGTAGAGGGAACTACACCTACGTGCCACACTAAAGGTAAAAGTTAATAGGCCCGGGACGTGCCTAAGAGGAGGAGGGTGCAGTGTTGTGGATATGAGAATTGTGTTTTTTTTGTGTTGTTGTAAAATATCACCCTCCTTCCTCCATTTGTTGTGTATAAAGGCCAAAGGTCGTTCCCGTTAGTTATTCCATAAACAATCACGTAGCCAATCATAGATTTCCTCCTTGTTCGGTAGTTATCTCCTTATTATGTGTATTAGATTAAGGCTGTGTCTTCCATTAATTGATACTCCATTGCACCAAAGTCAAATAAGCTAGGTCCCCTTTCGTTTTCATCCCAGCGGTGCGAGTGGTTTTCCATCGCCGCAAGACTCCATTAGCCACGAGGTAATCTCGGAGAAGAAGGGGGAGGAGCCAAATCACGGGTGTTGCCCACCCATCGTCATCAAAAGGGTGGAGCCAGCGAGCCCTGACCAGCCAACCAGGGCTGGGGAAATACCATCACGGGCGTGGCGCGGGTTGATCTTCACGCGCGTTATAAAAGCGCCCGCGCAAGCATTTTGAGAGAGATACGGCAGATGAGTCCAGATGCGTCAGAGAGTTGGCAGTCCACCGGGAGAGAGTTGAGTGGAGTTGATCAGTTCAGTGGAGGAGGAGCAGTGAGGTTGAGCGCAGGAGGCGGAGGACACGTGAGACCGCTGCCGGTGTGATACCGATTACGTGGAGCTGCCGGCTCCTCGCTGCCAGCCGAAGCGGCGCTGTGTTTGCCGGGTTTTCGCCTCGACCCCAAAGCGTGGATTGGAGCGCACGCTTGGAGCTGGACCTCGACGCCGACCATCTGCCTGGACCCTCCTCTGCCGTCCCAAACCATTCCTGCCATTCCATCCTCTTGTGTACGTGAGTTTGTTCTGTGTGTCTTGTCCCTGGGAATAAGTTAAGCTTGTATAGTTAAGCTAGAAATTGCACTGTGTCCTTCTGGTCCATCCCTCTTTCTACATTATTTTATTATCCTTCCTTCTTCCTTGGTTTCTTTCATTGTGTAAATAGTAATAATAAATAATAGTCGTATTTCCAACCTTTTGTCTTCTTCTTCTTCACATCCTTCGTCTTTGTCTTTTCCAAATTGAATACCTGTGGCACGATTTGGCCAACGTTCAGGAATCGGGTCTAGTCATTGTTAATAGTTCGTGCCGCGGTTGCTAAAACCGCTCGGCAATTAACATCTGTCCACGGTACAAATGGGGCTGTGCCACCGGCCTTTCCGGAGGTCGCTGTACAGCGTCAGGGACCACGTCGGTCAGTCATAAACGAGGGGACTAATCCCCCCTCGATAAGGGGAACAGAGGCCGACGTTGGGTTCCGTAACAATATATATATATATATATATATATATATATATATATATATATATATATATATATATATAAATAAATATATATATATATAAATAAATATAAATATATAAATATAAATATATAAATAAATAAATATAAATATATAAATAAATAAATATAAATATATAAATAAATAAATATAAATATATAAATAAATAAATATAAATATATAAATAAATATATAAATAAATATATATATATATAAATAAATATAAATATATATAAATAAATAAATATAAATATAAATAAATAAATAAATATATAAATAAATAAATATATATATAAATAAATATAAATATAAATAAATATAAATATATAAATAAATAAATATAAATATATAAATAAATATAAATATATAAATAAATAAATATAAATATATAAATAAATAAAAAAATATAAATAAATAAATATAAATAAATAAATAAATATATATATATATATATATATAAATATATATAAATATATATATATAAATATATATATATATATATATATATATATATATATATATATATATATATATATATATATATATACAGTGGTACCTCGGCTTACGAGTGCCCCAACGTACGAGTTTTTCGGGATACGAGTCGTCGCTCGGGCGGTTTGTTGCTTTGGGATACGAGCCGAGATCCGATGTACGAGCTCAAAAAATTTATTTTTTTGAATTTTCCGGTTGTGGCTTCCGGTTCCGGTCACGCGGTTATCTTGCCGTGAAAGCATCTCTGCTTGGATATAAAACACGCAATCGTCGAAATACATGAGCGAGGAATCTCCTTGCTCCAGCCGGTGACGTCATCGGCGGGGATCCCCGCCTCCAGAGTGGCTGGTCACGTGACCGCCAAAGCGTGTCGCGCGTGCGGGTATAATGAGCTACACCTGTGGATCACGTGACCACGGAAGCACGCCTCGCTTGAGAGGCATGGCTTTCGGTTTGCGTTTTGCTTTATAAGGCGCGATAAATGGGCTTTTGAGTGTTAGCGGTTCATGGCGTTGACGGTTCATGGCGGTTCATGGCGGTTGACGGTTCATGACGGTTCATGACGGTTCATGGCGTTGACGGTCAAAAACCCATTACATCAATTTTACCAGGCACTGTACAGTAAGTACAGTGGACACCAAATGCACGGTGGAAGGCTAGAAGTAGAAGATCGTCCAAGACAAGTGAGAATAAGCCATACTTTGGAGGAGATGACGTCATTCGCTGGTCCGATAACCAAAGATGTGGTATAAAAAACCAGGTGAGCTAACAATGCAGCAATGAAGGAATTCGGCCAAGGCACCGGCACACAACGACCTACCTACATCGAAAGACTCAATGCCAATGGTGACAGAAGCCAAGACGGCCGGCTTAAACACCGCCGAAAGACCACGGTGTACCAACTTACGATGCAGAACATCTTGCACTTAATATGATGACAACAGGTGCCATCCTCTGACGTACCATTACAGGTACAGGTACAGTACACGTGAGCACAGAGCAAAAGTTCACTGAAACCGAGATTAAGAAAAAAGAAAAAACACCTCGTGGTCCGTGCTCGATATCCGAGTTTCAATCTTTTCAAACACATGATGCTCTCGGTCACGGTATCTCCTGCGAGCTGCTTCTCCTTCAACCACACAAACAACAACTTCTCCATATCTTCATGGATAGAGGTCCGGAGCTTTGAAATAATCGTAACGCCCTTGGCTGGCGTTATAGCCTTTATGGACTCCTTCTGCTTCAAAATCGTACATATCGTAGAAGGAGTACGATCGTACTGCCTCGCCAAGTCGACAACACGCACACCTCACCTGGCATGCTCTTCTCCTCTGCTTAATAAAACCAGTTTATTTCTTTACATTCTCTTGTATTATGTACAGTATATACGAGGTCGTGCTTGTTTATACATTATTTGTTATTTATAAAGTACATTTTTGTTATTTAAAAGCACCTAACAAAAAAAATTGGTGTTTTTTTTTTGAGGCTGGAACGGATTAATAGCATTTCAATGCATTTGAATGGGAAAATTTGCTTTGACTTACGAGCGATTTGGCTTACGAGCTCCGTCACGGAACGGATTAAACTCGTAAGCCGAGGTACCACTGTATACACATACACACAGACTTGGCATTTAATATGGAATATTTTTTTTTTCTTGACTTGGGTTTACTTTCTGAACTCAGTATATCAATCTGGTGAGTTTCTTTTACCCTTCGGTGATGTCTTTGTTGAAAGAACCATGTCACTGATTGTCTTTCGCAGCAAGCAGTCAATAACAGGGTTATATCACAGGTGGCATGACAAAATGTAAGGACAGGTACATTTGACGATTGGCTTCACAATCGGGTGTATAAGGGTTGTTGCGTTCTGTATTAGTGGAAAACAACTGCTGCACGTCTCCAAAAGTTATTGCTGCTTCCTCTGGAGATGGTCCGTCAACTTGACAATGCTGTTTGTTATGGAGTGGTGGCTTTACGAAATTCTGGCATGAAACAGCGTGCTATTGCTCGGCAGTATGGCATCACTCAAGGTCAGGTGTCAAAGATCCTGAAACGAAATGCTCAGAGGGGTGTCCCTACTCCAATACCGAGGCCAGGACGTCCACGCAGAACCACAAGGAGAGATGATCGCCAGCTGCACCGGTTAGTCTGCAATGGCCGTACCAAGTCAGCTAATCGGCCTCGGGTTGAGTGGCAGCAACTGACAAATGTGCCTGTATCCAGAAGGCTAGTCAACCAACGACTGGTTCAAGCAGGCTATCATGCCAGGCGTCCCCTGAGAAAGCCACACCTGACCAGACAACACAGCCAGCGCCGATTGCAGTGGGCCGGAGAGCACCGTCAATGGCAGCCAGGACACTGGAATCACATGACCTTCAGTGACGAGTCTAGATTTCTGGTCTGTCGTCAAGATGGCCACGTCCGAGTGCGCAGACAAGTGTGTGAAGCCCACAACGAAGATTGCATAGTGCCAAGAGTCCAAGCTGGAGGAGGTTGGGTGACCGTTTGGGCTGCTTTTCATGCAGGGGGCAAAACTGACCTGGTTGTTCTGAATGGAAACCTGAACCAGTTCAAGTACAGGGTCATTCTGGAAGAAACATTGCTTCCATTTGCTCATGCAGCCTTTCGAGGAAACTTTGGTTTCGTTTCTTTGGTTTAGATATATATATCCTGGTGTTGGTTTAGCGGTTAGAGTGCAGGCTTGGAATCCTAGGATCCTGGGTTCGAAATCCCGGGCGATCGCAAAATTAACGCCAGGGGGGTTGACAGCCTATCATCTTTCCGAGGTCGGCAAATTGAGTACCAGCTTGCTGGGATGAATGATTCCGGTGTGTACCCCGGTTTAGAATAGGTACACCGTATCCCTGCGCATCGTAAGAGGTGACTAAGTGTTGGCGTCAGGAAAGGCATCCGGCCATAAAAAAAAGACATTGCCTCAAACAGGGAACCATGATTGTCATGGGGCCCGCAAGGCCAACCCCTGCTCTAGAGGGGAAAATGGCCTTAAAACGATCAACAACAACAACAACATGCATTTTAAGGCCATTTTCCCTGCTAGAGCAGGGGTTAGCCTTGCGGTCCCCATGACAATCTTCTCCATTTTGCCCTATTTTCTGCATCTCTCCTTGTTAACCCCCTTGCCCGCATTTCTTCTTCCACCATCTTTAGCCAAGTCTTTCTCGGTCTTCCCCGTCCTCTACTTCCTTCTACATTAATTTCCATCACTCTTCTCAACCAGTCACTTTCACCCTTCCTCAACACATGACCAAACCGTCTCAACCTGTTCCTCTTCACAGCATCAATCACAGGCAATATTCCCATCATCTTTCGCAATTCATCATTTGTCTTCCTCTCTCTCAACGATACTCCACATATCCATCGAACCATTCGCATATCCACCCTTTCCAGCCTTCGTTGCTGCTCTACGTTCATTACCCATGTCTCGCTCCCATAAATCATGACACTTCTCACACATGCAGCATACACCTTTCCCTTCAGCTTCAGCGACACTCTCCTCCTCATCAGCACGCCACTCAGTTCCCGAAACTTCTTCCATGCACATCTCACTCGAGCAACCGTTTCCGAGTCTGATCCACCTTCTCCATTCAGCATGTCTCCGAGGTAGCAAAATGTTTTCACACCTTCCAGCTTCACGCCGTCTCCAAGATCCAACTCAACATTTCCTCCATCTGCAGCTCCCTCTGTGCACACCTTACATTTGAATGTAGCTGCCACACTGGTAAATGACCCTCTCAGACCACAACATTTTTGATGAACCCACTCAGAGCGCACATTGTACATTGAATGGAGTTCACTCCGACACCCTTCCTACACACAGCAAACGGCCACTTCCCAGTTCTTTCCACCTCACCACATGCTTTACCACTTGCCATCACCTTCGTCTTTCCGATATTCACCTTCAGACCTTTTGTCTCCATACATTCCTTCCACTTGTTCATCTTTTCCTTCAGTCCATCCATACTTTCCGCAATCAACACCAGATCATCTGCATACAACAACTCCCACGCTAAACCCTCCTTTACGTTCTGAGCCAGCACCTCCATCACAGCTACAAATAGTAGTGGACTTAGTACAGACCCCTGATGCACTCCCACCTTCACCTCAAACTCACCACTGTTCCCGTCCTTCGTCCTTAAAGCTGTGCGCGCTCTTTTGTACTTTGCCATCACTACTCTGATCAACCATTCCTCCACTCCTAGCTTCCTCAATGCCAATGTCAATACTTTGCGTGGAACCCTATCGAATGCTTTCTCCAGATCAACAAACCCAAAAAACAACTTCTTCCTCTTCTCTTTGTACTTCTCCTGCAACTGCCTCACAATGAAAAGCGCATCTGTCGTTCCTCTTCCTGGCATAAATCCAAACTGCATTTCGTCGCTCTTCACTTTCTTCCTTATCCTCCTCTCCAACACCCTTTCCAATACCTTCATGCCATGCTCCAATAACTTTATCGCTCGGTACGAGCCACACTCCAGAGGGTCACCTTTCCCCTTGTATAGAGGGACGAGGGTACTCAGTTCCCAATCCACTGGAATGCGGCCTTCTTTCACCACCAGATTGCAGATCTCTGTCATTCTCTTCACACCCCAACTTCCTGCTGCCAACAACATATCTCCCACAACTCCCGTCGGCACTCCCGCTTTTCCACTCTTCATTGCTTTTATCGCTTCCTCAACTTCCTTCTCAGTTATCTTCTCTGCCAGTCCTAAAACTGGGTTACTCTCTATGTTGCCATCCCATTCATTCTCTGTATTCAACAGCATTTCCATATATCTTTTCCATCTTCCTTTAATTCCATCTGGGTTGACAACGATTTGTCCCACTTCATCCTTCAAGCATTCACCCCCATCACATCACACCTCTCTTTCGCTATGTGCTTTGCAATCCTGAATACTACTTTCTGACCTTCTTCCGAATCCAAGCGTTCTCCGAACATTTTCCTACATGCCTCCTGCGCCTTTGCTACCTCTTTATTTGCAGCCTTCCTGGCTGCCTTATAACTTTCATGCTCTGCTGTTCCTGCTCCCATACCATCCGCCTTCTGCCTCTCCTTGAACTTCTTCCTCTTCTCGTCAATCCTCTTTCCAACTTAATCATCCCACCACCATGTTTCCAAATGCCTCGGTGGTCCTTTTGTCCATCCACATACCTCACCAACGGCTCCCAACAGACTATTTTTCATTGACATCCAACCACCTTCAAGCTCAACCACATCATCCTCTACCCTACTCAGCCTCTCTTTTAATGCCTCCCTTACTGTCACCTCTTTCAACCTCCACACCTTCATTCTTCGTTGGTACTTCACCCGCCGCGCTCTCCTCGCACCTTTCACCCTTATGTCGCAGACAACCAAGTAGTGCTGTGAAACAGCCTCCTCCCCCGGGATCACCTTTGTGTCCCGGAGGTGCCCCCTATCTCGCCCCTACACACCAGCAGGTAGTCAACGGTTGTCGTCGAGCCACCTGACGTGTATGTAACAAGCTCATTATCCTCTTTCTGGAACTGAGTATTACAAATCAACAAATCAGCTCCATCAGCAAACTCCAAAATCCTTTCACCTTCTCCATTTCTCACACCATATCCGTAGCCCCCATGAACTCCCTCAAAACCATCCATACTCCTTCCCACATGTCCATTCAGGTCTCCTCCCACCACAACAACTTCCTCATCTTTCACGTTTTCCATCAGCTTCTCTATCGCACACCAGAACTTGTCCTTCTCTTCATTGCTCCGACCAACCTGCGGAGCATATCCCGAGATGACGTTCACCAAGAGCTTTCCAATCATCATTTTCACCATCAACAACCTATCACTCACTCTAGTCACACTCACCACACTGTCTACAAACTCCTCAGAAAACAGGACACCAACACCATTCACGCCCTCCGGGCACCCTTGCCACACAAACTTGTATTTCTGTCCCTGCCTACCCTTCACCATTCTCACACCACTTCCCTTCCATCTCGTCTCTTGCACACAACATATGTCCACTCTTCTTCTGACCAATACTTCCACCACTTCTCCTGATCTCCCTGTCATTGTCCCTACATTCCATGTCCCAAACCTCAGAAGCCGATCTCCACTTCGGGCTGCACCCTGCCCATATGTAGTTGTAATTGTCATGGTTCTCTTTTTGAGGCAATGTTTTTATGGCCGGATGCCCTTCCTGACGCCAACCCTCTTAGTTATCTCTTACGACACGCAGGGATACGGTGTACCTATTCTGACCAGGGTACACACTGGGAAACGTTTAAAACATGGAAATTCGGGGGAGGGGGGGGGGGGGCGGCGTCAGCATTACGGCTGCGATTTAAACATATTCCAACAATATCCAAACAGCCATGAAAACCATGAAAAACAATCTGGGAAAAGTCTCCAAGCGAGAACGTGGATTTGAGAAAGCAGGAGCAGAGGTGGAAGAAAAACGAGATACAGGGGGCCTCTCAAATATGCAATAACAAGTCGAGACGAGGAGGAGAGCGAACAAATGTGTCCGGGAGGAGAGAAAGAATCGATATAGAATTCTTTGTCTTGGGAGGTGAGGTGAGGGGGAGAAAATAAAATAAAAGAAACAAGCAATACAGCGAAGGAAAGAACCCAAATCGACAAAACCCAGACGGGGGGAGGGAAGCCCCAAGTTACCAGGCCGCACACGAGATACGACCCAGAAAACGATTAACTACACACAAGTTTGTACGAATTACAAACCAATACCAACCATAAACACACAATAACACGTACACAGCAAAATAACCAGTGGAAATTTGACAAAGACAAGAATGGGAAAACACTTAAACTTCGATGCCGTGGAGAGCTCGAAGTACGCTTCACTCGCCCGAGGAACAGGAGGCCGGAAAACGATCATTCATTCATTATTCATAGATATATATTTTATCGCTTCCTCAACCTCCTTCTCAGTTATCTTCTCTGCCGGTCCTAAAACTGGGTTACTCTCTATGTTGCCATCCCATTCATTCTCTGTATTCAACAGCATTTCCATATATCTTTTCCATCTTCCTTTAATTCCATCTGGGTCGACAACGATTTGTCCCACTTCATCCTTCAAGCAACTCACCCCCATCACATCACACCTCTCTTTCGCTATGTGCGTTGCAATCCTGAATACTACTTTCTGACCCTCTTCCGGGGGGAGGGGGAGGGGAGAAGAGGGGGAGGGGGAGGAGGAGGGGGGAGGAGCAAGGGGGGAGGGGGTAGGGGGAGGGGAGGGGGAGGAGGGAGGGGACGGGGCAGGGGGGAAAGGGAGGGCCATGGGGGGAAGGGAGGGGGAGGAGAGGGGGAGTGGAGGGGGAGGGGGGAGGGGAGGGGGATTGGAGGGGGAGGGGGAGGGGGGAGGGGGATGGGGAAGGGAGGGGCAGGGGATGGGGAAGGGAGGGGCAGGGGATGGGGAAGGGAGGGGGAAGGGGTAGGGGGGAAGGGGGAGGGGGAGGGGGAGGGGGAAGGGGAGGGGTTAGGGTGGAGGGGGGGAGGGGAGGGGAGGGGGAGGGGAGAAGGGGGAGGGGAGGGGGAGGAGGGAGGGGATGGGGCAGGGGGGAAAGGGAGGGCCATGGGGGGAAGGGAGGGGGAGGGGAGGGGGAGTGGGGAGGGGGAGGGGGGAGGGAGAAAGGGGGAGGGGGAGGGGGAATGGGAGAGGGGGAGGGGGGAGGAGGAGAGGGGGAGGGGGGAGGAGGGGAGGGGGAGGGGGAGGGGGAAGGGAGGGGGAGGGGAGGGGGGAGGGGGGAGGGGGGAGGGGAGGGGGAGTGGGGAGGGAGAAAGGGGGGAGGGGAGGGGGAGTGGGAGCAGGGGAGGGGGGAGGGGAGTGGAGGGGGAGGGGAGGGAGAAAGGGGGGAGGGGGAGGGGGAGGGGAGAAGGGGAGGGGTTAGGGTGGAGGAGGGAGGGGAGGGGGAGGGGGAGGGGGGAGTCAAGTCGGAAGTCATTGTCGTCAATTGAATGTCGCATTTATTTTTTATTCCCTGTCAAATGGCATTGGTCCCGCATTCCGAACCCGGAAGTCGGAAGTCATTGTCGGCAAAGTTGAAAAATTAACGTTACGAAATACGCTGATGACGTCATAATTTTAAAACGCGACGTTTTTTTTTTTAGTTGACATTTTATTCGAATTCGAATGCCATTAAATTTCAACTGTTGGAAACAATAATTATTTCAATTTCCAACAGTTGAAATAATTATTGTTTCCAACAGTTGAAATTTAATGGAATTCGAATTCGAATAAAATCTCAACTACCGTTTATTCGTTCTTGGCGCGAAAAAATGGCGCGCATTTTGTCATTATGTGCGACTTTACGTCACTCCTACGGACGTGAAAACATTTGTTTTCCTTAAAAATATATTTAAAATAAATACAATAGTACATAAATTAACAATAAAAGAAGCTAAAAAACAATTTAAAATACAATAAAAAGCACATTGAAAATATATAAATATGTACGTACAGTATACTGTACGTACGCGCAACCGCGGGATCGGAAAGGGGCAATAGCGCCGCCACAAACTACACCATGGAATTGCAGCTGGTGCGGTTTTTTAAACCATTGATATTAAAATAAAACGTAGCCTATAACCACCGGGATTTTATGCTGATTCCGAATCTGTGTCTAAAACTTTTCTCCGATGTGTAGTTCTTGAGTTATAAGCGGACATCCAGACAGACACACACACACACACACACACACACACACACACACACACACACACACACACACACACACACACACACACACTCCTCCTTTATATATAGAGGTGTGTGTGTGTGTGTGTGTGTGTGTGTGTGTGTGTGTGTGTGTGTGTGTGTGTGTGTGTGTGTGACCGATTGCTTAACCCTGCTTTTTGTGGGGTAATTATTTGAGAGGCAAAAAAAGGATTATGGTAGCAAGAGAAGATGAAGACAATTGGAAGCAAAACACGACGAGTGTATCAGAATCATATAGTTGCAGCAACAGCAAGTAAAGGAAAGAAAATCGAGAAAATAAAACTGAAGACGCATGGGCAGAGGACCACGATCCAAAGAAGATTGGAGAAAAGCTGTTAAGAAAATGTTGCAATAAGCAGCTCAGATTACGAAATTTAACAAGAAAAAGAGCAATCAGAGATTGCAAACCCTCACCAGACTGTATTTTCAGGGGTTTTCAAGGCTGTTGTGTTAAAACAAATATGGCGGCCGAACCACGTGACCAATGATGTCATCATCATTTTTTTTCTAAACTAATTTATTCCTAGATTACGCTCAAGAAATTTCATCTTGATCGGATGAAGTTTTGTACTCGTCAAATTATGACGTCATAATGGAGGCACCTGTGACATCATCATTAACATATTTTATTCCCCATGGAGAGTTCTTTGCAATGAGCCATGTCTCAATTTTTTCTATGCAACGCTTTCGGAGAAATAGAGGTGCAAAGATTTTCCATTTTTCCAAGATGGCGGCCGAACCACGTGACCGATGACGTCGTTAATTTTTTTTCTCCACCAGTTTATGCCGACATGGCACTCAAGAAATTTCATCTTGATTGGATGAAGTTTTGTACTTGTTGAATTATGATGTCATAATGGAGGCACCTATGACATCATCAACATATTTTATTCCCCATGGAGAGTTCTTTACAATGAGCCATGGCTCAATTTTTCCTATTC
>NW_027618872.1:0-58989 GCF_964187855.1 Myxine glutinosa | reverse complement strand
ATAGATGACAAACAAAACCCAACAAATCACAGATATCACAGATGACCCTCTTGTATTTGATTTCTCTTCATCAGTAATGAAAAGGCATTATCCATTACAATGAGAAAGAAAATTGTCCAATAAAAAAAACGAAAAACGATGCTTACCTAAAATGAGGGGGAGTGAACATAAAAGTGCTATTGTTTACAATGGTAACAAAGAAATAAAAGCCAGACCATCTGTATTCTTAGCCTCATATTCATATTTTATCTCAACTCCAATTTCTGAGAGTATTTAGCAATAATAACAAATTTGACTTCACTGTTCCAATACTTATGGAGGGCACTGTTATTCAAAGAAAGATGTACGGATAGTTTCACGTGATCATTTTTTTGTGATCATCCGTAGCCTTGTTTTCATACTTCTGGAGTAACTTCACTACATCCTTTTGCATTAAAAAAATGTTTGTCTTACTCGTTTCATTACTTTTTTATTATTTTTTATAAATAGAAAAATATATATATATTATATATTATATCATATATATATATATATATATATAAATATATATATATATATTATATATATATATATATAGTATAAGTATAGTACAGTGAACCCTCGTTTATCGCGGGGGTTACGTTCAGAACCCCCGCGATAAACGAAAATCCGCGAACGTAGCGACCATATTTTGTTTTTCTTTTATATATATATATGATTTTAAAGCATTTATGAACTCCCACACTCTTAATTAACTCTGTTCCCATACTCTTATAAACACTTCCTATACTCTTAAACACTTTTTACATCTCTTAAACATACGTAATTTTAACAACATATAAAATTCTAATGGGTACTCACCATTGAAGATACTGTAGCTACCCATGGGTTCCCCAAGCAAGACCAGCATCAGAATCTCCTTGCTCCAGCCGGTGACGGTCACGGCGGGGATTCCCGGCGCGAGAGTGGCTGTCACGTGACCGCTAAAGCGTGCCGCGCTTTGCGGGTATAATCAGCTACACCTGTTGATCACGTGACCACCGATTCACCGAAGCACGCCACGCTTGAGGCGTGGCTTTCGGTTTCTGGTTGTGCTTTATAATGCAGCCCGATAAATGGGCTTTTCGCAGTGTTCCCGAGTTGGTTTTGAGAATAAATATCTTCTCGGACGAGTTTGTGTCTTGCCCGTCATTTCGTCCGTATCAAGCAAGAGCCGCCGGCTCTTCAATACTACAACTTGCGTGATGAAGATGATGATGAATTAGCTGTGCAAGTACTGATGACGATGAAGGTGATGACGATGATGAATGTACTGGCGTTTTCCATACGCACGACTCTTTGTCTACCCTTCTACTGTACACTATGTACAGTATTTTATTTCTTGTAATATGTTTTAAATACTGTATTTTTTCTTATTTCTTTACGTTTTTTAATTTTTTAGGCTAGAAAATGCTTATTTTACCACAAAAATATTTAAAATAATAGTATATAAAAATACATTTATACCGCAAAATCCCGCGATATAGCGAAAAATCCGCGATATAATTTTACATATACTAGCGAGAAAAAACCGCGATGTACCGAATCCGCGAAAAGTGAACCGCGATATAGCGAGGGATGGACTGTATGATATATATAATATATATATTATATGTATATGTATATATATATATATATATATTCTACAACTGATTTACAAATGTTGTAGTACAAACTCTATAGACGTGCTCACATTGTAATGATCCTCTAATACTTTATTGATGATCTAAAATTATAAATAGTACATACAAATGTGTCTCGTGGCCCACCCCAATCAGGCTTATTGACAGTTGTAGCCCCGCCCACCCATTTGTTCTCTTACTATTCCTTTACACAGTAATGCAGTTTAGGGCAATTTTCAGGAAACCCTTTCAAGCTTTTAAAATTACGACAGTAAAGGATGCTGCACCAAGTAAAATTCTGTCGCAGGTCCCCGAGTCATTGGCATTGAGAGCGGCAGCTCGGCAATACGCTGTCTGAAGATGATGATTATTATAATGATGAAGAAGAAGAAGATTATACTTTTTGACCGATTTTGGTTTTTTGCTTTTGACATGATCTGGAGTACTGAAAAGTGATGCCTGCCTCAGCAATCAGCTGAACAGACCAGGTAGGCTCTCATATGTAGCCCTCAGTGACTTTTTGGAGAAGATACTCCAACTTTTGTTTTGTATGTAGCGGATGGGACCGACATTTTTTTCCCGTGCCATCCCTACCTAGAGAGTACTAGTGCACTGTCTGATATAGATTTGAGATACTGACATAAATTTGACATGAATACATGCATTAGACTTGTAAGTTTTAGTTTATTGTGAATATTGATTTTTGTTTTCTTTCTGTTTCAGGAGAAACTCCATTTTCTGATATAATGACAAGTTCTAAAAAGAAAGCAAAAATTGTAAGATTTATACATGAAGGTGGTTCAATCAATCAAGTCAAAAGGCGTTTTCAGCATGAAATTAACAAACCAGCGCCTGAAAGACGCTCCATACGAAGATGGGTGTATCAGTTTGAGGCTACAGGATCTGCCCTGAAGGGGAAATCTGCTGGGAGGCCAAGAAAGTCAAATGAAAGGGCGAATGCTGTTATGAAAGCGAATGCTGTTTTTACCAACAGAACTAAAAAGTAAATTAGAAGAGCATCACTTGAGTTAAACATTTAGAAAAGCTCTGTTCATGATATCCTTCATTAAGAATTGAGGTTTAAATGTAATAAAATGCAAACAGTTGATAAACTTTTTGAAGAAGATTATAAAACAAGAGTAAATGTTTGTCAGTAATTAATTGAATGGATAGAATCAGACAAACATTTTTTTTTTGAAATCAAACCTCATTTGTATTGACGACACTACATTTTACATATCAGGCAAAGTTAATCGTCACAATTGTAGGATATGGGGAGAATACAATCCACATGAATTGTATGAGCACGAAAGGGATTCACCTAAAGTACGAGTATATGTCTGGTGTGCCACGTCACGTTCTCACATCTATGGACCCTATTTCTTTGATGGACGCAGAGACTGTCACCAGCATTTCGTACCTCAACATGCTACGAGAGTTCTTTATTCCGCAACTTCAAGAAAATCCCGACTTGTTACAAAGAGCTATTTTTCAACAGGATAGATCACCATCTCACTTTGCTCGAATTGTTGTACACCGCTCCTTTCCTATGCCATCTCCAGGCATTGCAAATCGTCATTGCCGGGCACCAAAGGGGGCTCGGCAGTGACGCACGCTGAAAGAGAGTACTCAGTTTTCACTCTGGTTTATTGTTGTACACCGCTCCTTTCCTATGCCATCTCCAGGCATTGCAAATCGTCATTGCTGGGCACCGAAGGGGGCTCAGCAGTGACGCACGCTGAAAGAGAGTACTCAGTTTTCACTCTGGTTTCTTGTTTGTTGTACACCGCTCCTTTCCTATGCCATCTCCAGGCATTGCAAATCGTCATTGCTGGGCACCGAAGGGGGCTCGGCAGTGACGCACGCTGAAAGAGAGTACTCAGTTTTCACTCTGGTTTCTTGTTTGTTTGTTTTCTTGGTTGTTTGTTTGTTTGTTTTCTTTCTTGGTTGTCCGGACGATATCTCAGCCATCCTTTGAGCTAGGAAGCTGAAATTTCGGCACAGTAGTGAGCAAGTCCTTTGTCAAATACGGTATTTTTTGTTTTTTGAATAATCAATTAATTGAGGAGTTATTTAATTATTAGCGTTTAATTAAGTACTTATTTAATTAATTAAATTTCATTTCTCTTCTGACCATTATTAACTCAGGCACCTTTTGAGTTAGGAAGCTGATATTTGGACATGCCAATGACCAGGTGATTTGGCTGCAAAGGATATTTTTGATTTATTAATTAATCAATTAATCGATTAATTATTTAATTATTCGATTAATGACAAAAAAATTTTTTTTTTTTAAGTTACAGATTCTGATGAAATAGTGGTAGTTTATGTGTTCTCTGACCAAATTGATTAATAATTTAATTTTTTTATGATTATTATTTATTTATTTTCATTATTAATCATTTATTTATTTTCTTTCTCATTTGGCCAATATCTCAGGCACCTTTTGAGCTGGGAAGCTAATATTTGGACATGAGTGACCAAGTGATGTGGCTATCAAGGATATTTTTGATTTATTGATTAATCATTTCATCTATTAAGTATTTATTGATTAATCGATTAATTATTTATTGAGTAATCAATTAATTATTTAATTTTTTATAAATGACTTATTTAATTAAATTTCTAAAAGATACATCTTCGGATGAAGCACTACTGGTTTAGTTATGCGATTAGCCAATTGATTATGAAAATATTTTGTGATAATCTTTTATTGATTTTAATTATACAATTAATCAATCAATTAGTGTACACCTCTCCCTCCCAATGCAGCCTCAATGAGCTGCACTGCGGTATTGCCGGGCGCCGGAGGCGCCCCGGCAATGCCGCGCTGCAGCATATTTAATTATTTGGCATGGGGCGGTGTACTTTGAATGTATGTGTACTTGTTTGTTTGTTTGTTTTCTTTCTTGGTTGTCCGGGCGATATCTCAGCCATCCTTTGAGCTAGGAAGCTGAAATTTCGGCACAGTAGTGAGCAAGTCCTTTGTCAAATACGGTATTTTTTGTTTTTTGAATAATCAATTAATTGAGGAGTTATTTAATTATTAGCGTTTAATTAAGTACTTATTTAATTAATTAAATTTCATTTCTCTTCTGACCATTATTAACTCAGGCACCTTTTGAGTTAGGAAGCTGATATTTGGACATGCCAATGACCAGGTGATTTGGCTGCAAAGGATATTTTTGATTTATTAATTAATCAATTAATCGATAAATTATTTAATTATTCGATTAATGACAAAAAAAATTTTTTTTTTAAAGTTACAGATTCTGATGAAATAGTGGTAGTTTATGTGTTCTCTGACCAAATTGATTAATAATTTAATTTTTTTATGATTATTATTTATTTATTTTCATTATTAATCATTTATTTATTTTCTTTCTCATTTGGCCAATATCTCAGGCACCTTTTGAGCTGGGAAGCTAATATTTGGACATGAGTGACCAAGTGATGTGGCTATCAAGGATATTTTTGATTTATTGATTAATCATTTCATCTATTAAGTATTTATTGATTAATCGATTAATTATTTATTGAGTAATCAATGAATTATTTAATTTTTTATAAATGACTTATTTAATTAAATTTCTAAAAGATACATCTTCAGGTGAAGCACTAGTGGTTTAGTTATGCGATTAGCCAATTGATTATGAAAATATTTTGTGATAATCTTTTATTGATTTTAATTATACAATTAATCAATCAATTAGTGTACACCTCTCCCTCCCAATGCAGCCTCAATGAGCTGCACTGCGGTATTGCCGGGCGCCAGAGGCGCCCCGGCAATGCCGCGCTGCAGCATATTTAATTATTTGGCATGGGGCGGTGTACTTTGAATGTATGTGTACTTGTTTGTTTTCTTGTTTGTTTTCTTTCTTGTTTCCTTGGTTGTCCGGACGATATCTCAGCCATCCTTTGAGCTAGGAAGCTGAAATTTCGGCACAATCGTGAGCAAGTCCTTTGTCAAAAACGGTATTTTTTTTTTTTGATTAATCAATAAATTGAGGAGTTATTTAATTATTAGCGATTAATTAAGTACTTATTTAATTAATCAAATTTCCTTTCTCTTCTGACCATTAACTCAGGCACCTTTTGAGTTAGGAAGCTGACATTTGGACATGCCAATGACCAGGTGATTTGGCTGCAAAGGATATTTTTGATTTATTAATTAATCAATTAATCGATTAATTATTTAATTATTCGATTAATGACAAAGAAATTTTTTTTTTTAAAGTTACAGATTCTGATGAAATAGTGGTAGTTTATGTGTTCTCTGACCAAATTGATTAATAATTTAATTTTTTTATGATTATTATTTATTTATTTTCATTATTAATCATTTATTTATTTTCTTTCTCATTTGGCCAATATCTCAGGCACCTTTTGAGCTGGGAAGCTAATATTTGGACATGAGTGACCAAGTGATGTGGCTATCAAGGATATTGTACACCGCTCCTTTCCTATGCCATCTCCAGGCATTGCAAATCGTCATTGCCGGGCACCAAAGGGGGCTCGGCAGTGACGCACGCTGAAAGAGAGTACTCAGTTTTCACTCTGGTTTCTTGTTTTCTTTCTTGTTTGTTGTACACCGCTCCTTTCCTATGCCATCTCCAGGCATTGCAAATCGTCATTGCCGGGCACCAAAGGGGGCTCGGCAGTGACGCACGCTGAAAGAGAGTACTCAGTTTTCACTCTGGTTTCTTGTTTTCTTTCTTGGTTGTCCGGACGATATCTCAGCCATCCTTTGAGCTAGGAAGCTGAAATTTCGGCACAGTAGTGAGCAAGTCCTTTGTCAAATACGGTATTTTTTGTTTTTTGAATAATCAATTAATTGAGGAGTTATTTAATTATTAGCGTTTAATTAAGTACTTATTTAATTAATTAAATTTCATTTATCTTCTGACCATTATTAACTCAGGCACCTTTTGAGTTAGGAAGCTGATATTGGGACATGCCAATGACCAGGTGATTTGGCTGCAAAGGATATTTTTGATTTATTAATTAATCAATTAATCGATTAATTATTTAATTATTCGATTAATGACAAAAAAAATTTTTTTTTTTAAGTTACAGATTCTGATGAAATAGTGGTAGTTTATGTGTTCTCTGACCAAATTGATTAATAATTTAATTTTTTTATGATTATTATTTATTTATTTTCATTATTAATCATTTATTTATTTTCTTTCTCATTTGGCCAATATCTCAGGCACCTTTTGAGCTGGGAAGCTAATATTTGGACATGAGTGACCAAGTGATGTGGCTATCAAGGATATTTTTGATTTATTGATTAATCATTTCATCTATTAAGTATTTATTGATTAATCGATTAATTATTTATTGAGTAATCAATTAATTATTTAATTTTTTATAAATGACTTATTTAATTAAATTTCTAAAAGATACATCTTCGGATGAAGCACTACTGGTTTAGTTATGCGATTAGCCAATTGATTATGAAAATATTTTGTGATAATCTTTTATTGATTTTAATTATACAATTAATCAATCAATTAGTGTACACCTCTCCCTCCCAATGCAGCCTCAATGAGCTGCACTGCGGTATTGCCGGGCGCCGGAGGCGCCCCGGCAATGCCGCGCTGCAGCATATTTAATTATTTGGCATGGGGCGGTGTACTTTGAATGTATGTGTACTTGTTTTCTTTCTTTCTTGTTTGTTTGTTTGTTTGTTTTCTTTCTTGGTTGTCCGGACGATATCTCAGCCATCCTTTGAGCTAGGAAGCTGAAATTTCGGCACAGTAGTGAGCAAGTCCTTTGTCAAATACGGTATTTTTTGTTTTTTGAATAATCAATTAATTGAGGAGTTATTTAATTATTAGCGTTTAATTAAGTACTTATTTAATTAATTAAATTTCATTTATCTTCTGACCATTATTAACTCAGGCACCTTTTGAGTTAGGAAGCTGATATTTGGACATGCCAATGACCAGGTGATTTGGCTGCAAAGGATATTTTTGATTTATTAATTAATCAATTAATCGATTAATTATTTAATTATTCGATTAATGACAAAAAAAATTTTTTTTTTTAAGTTACAGATTCTGATGAAATAGTGGTAGTTTATGTGTTCTCTGACCAAATTGATTAATAATTTAATTTTTTTATGATTATTATTTATTTATTTTCATTATTAATCATTTATTTATTTTCTTTCTCATTTGGCCAATATCTCAGGCACCTTTTGAGCTGGGAAGCTAATATTTGGACATGAGTGACCAAGTGATGTGGCTATCAAGGATATTTTTGATTTATTGATTAATCATTTCATCTATTAAGTATTTATTGATTAATCGATTAATTATTTATTGAGTAATCAATTAATTATTTAATTTTTTATAAATGACTTATTTAATTAAATTTCTAAAAGATACATCTTCGGATGAAGCACTACTGGTTTAGTTATGCGATTAGCCAATTGATTATGAAAATATTTTGTGATAATCTTTTATTGATTTTAATTATACAATTAATCAATCAATTAGTGTACACCTCTCCCTCCCAATGCAGCCTCAATGAGCTGCACTGCGGTATTGCCGGGCGCCGGAGGCGCCCCGGCAATGCCGCGCTGCAGCATATTTAATTATTTGGCATGGGGCGGTGTACTTTGAATGTATGTGTACTTGTTTGTTTGTTTGTTTTCTTTCTTGGTTGTCCGGGCGATATCTCAGCCATCCTTTGAGCTAGGAAGCTGAAATTTCGGCACAGTAGTGAGCAAGTCCTTTGTCAAATACGGTATTTTTTGTTTTTTGAATAATCAATTAATTGAGGAGTTATTTAATTATTAGCGTTTAATTAAGTACTTATTTAATTAATTAAATTTCATTTCTCTTCTGACCATTATTAACTCAGGCACCTTTTGAGTTAGGAAGCTGATATTTGGACATGCCAATGACCAGGTGATTTGGCTGCAAAGGATATTTTTGATTTATTAATTAATCAATTAATCGATAAATTATTTAATTATTCGATTAATGACAAAAAATTTTTTTTTTTTAAAGTTACAGATTCTGATGAAATAGTGGTAGTTTATGTGTTCTCTGACCAAATTGATTAATAATTTAATTTTTTTATGATTATTATTTATTTATTTTCATTATTAATCATTTATTTATTTTCTTTCTCATTTGGCCAATATCTCAGGCACCTTTTGAGCTGGGAAGCTAATATTTGGACATGAGTGACCAAGTGATGTGGCTATCAAGGATATTTTTGATTTATTGATTAATCATTTCATCTATTAAGTATTTATTGATTAATCGATTAATTATTTATTGAGTAATCAATGAATTATTTAATTTTTTATAAATGACTTATTTAATTAAATTTCTAAAAGATACATCTTCAGGTGAAGCACTAGTGGTTTAGTTATGCGATTAGCCAATTGATTATGAAAATATTTTGTGATAATCTTTTATTGATTTTAATTATACAATTAATCAATCAATTAGTGTACACCTCTCCCTCCCAATGCAGCCTCAATGAGCTGCACTGCGGTATTGCCGGGCGCCAGAGGCGCCCCGGCAATGCCGCGCTGCAGCATATTTAATTATTTGGCATGGGGCGGTGTACTTTGAATGTATGTGTACTTGTTTGTTTTCTTGTTTGTTTTCTTTCTTGTTTCCTTGGTTGTCCGGACGATATCTCAGCCATCCTTTGAGCTAGGAAGCTGAAATTTCGGCACAATCGTGAGCAAGTCCTTTGTCAAAAACGGTATTTTTTTTTTTTGATTAATCAATAAATTGAGGAGTTATTTAATTATTAGCGATTAATTAAGTACTTATTTAATTAATCAAATTTCCTTTCTCTTCTGACCATTAACTCAGGCACCTTTTGAGTTAGGAAGCTGACATTTGGACATGCCAATGACCAGGTGATTTGGCTGCAAAGGATATTTTTGATTTATTAATTAATCAATTAATCGATTAATTATTTAATTATTCGATTAATGACAAAAAAATTTTTTTTTTTTAAGTTACAGATTCTGATGAAATAGTGGTAGTTTATGTGTTCTCTGACCAAATTGATTAATAATTTAATTTTTTTATGATTATTATTTATTTATTTTCATTATTAATCATTTATTTATTTTCTTTCTCATTTGGCCAATATCTCAGGCACCTTTTGAGCTGGGAAGCTAATATTTGGACATGAGTGACCAAGTGATGTGGCTATCAAGGATATTGTACACCGCTCCTTTCCTATGCCATCTCCAGGCATTGCAAATCGTCATTGCCGGGCACCAAAGGGGGCTCGGCAGTGACGCACGCTGAAAGAGAGTACTCAGTTTTCACTCTGGTTTCTTGTTTTCTTTCTTGTTTGTTGTACACCGCTCCTTTCCTATGCCATCTCCAGGCATTGCAAATCGTCATTGCCGGGCACCAAAGGGGGCTCGGCAGTGACGCACGCTGAAAGAGAGTACTCAGTTTTCACTCTGGTTTCTTGTTTTCTTTCTTGGTTGTCCGGACGATATCTCAGCCATCCTTTGAGCTAGGAAGCTGAAATTTCGGCACAGTAGTGAGCAAGTCCTTTGTCAAATACGGTATTTTTTGTTTTTTGAATAATCAATTAATTGAGGAGTTATTTAATTATTAGCGTTTAATTAAGTACTTATTTAATTAATTAAATTTCATTTATCTTCTGACCATTATTAACTCAGGCACCTTTTGAGTTAGGAAGCTGATATTGGGACATGCCAATGACCAGGTGATTTGGCTGCAAAGGATATTTTTGATTTATTAATTAATCAATTAATCGATTAATTATTTAATTATTCGATTAATGACAAAAAAATTTTTTTTTTTTAAGTTACAGATTCTGATGAAATAGTGGTAGTTTATGTGTTCTCTGACCAAATTGATTAATAATTTAATTTTTTTATGATTATTATTTATTTATTTTCATTATTAATCATTTATTTATTTTCTTTCTCATTTGGCCAATATCTCAGGCACCTTTTGAGCTGGGAAGCTAATATTTGGACATGAGTGACCAAGTGATGTGGCTATCAAGGATATTTTTGATTTATTGATTAATCATTTCATCTATTAAGTATTTATTGATTAATCGATTAATTATTTATTGAGTAATCAATTAATTATTTAATTTTTTATAAATGACTTATTTAATTAAATTTCTAAAAGATACATCTTCGGATGAAGCACTACTGGTTTAGTTATGCGATTAGCCAATTGATTATGAAAATATTTTGTGATAATCTTTTATTGATTTTAATTATACAATTAATCAATCAATTAGTGTACACCTCTCCCTCCCAATGCAGCCTCAATGAGCTGCACTGCGGTATTGCCGGGCGCCGGAGGCGCCCCGGCAATGCCGCGCTGCAGCATATTTAATTATTTGGCATGGGGCGGTGTACTTTGAATGTATGTGTACTTGTTTTCTTTCTTTCTTGTTTGTTGTACACCGCTCCTTTCCTATGCCACCTCCAGGCATTGCAAATCGTCATTGCCGGGCACCGAAGGGGGCTCGGCAGTGACGCACGCTGAAAGAGAGTACTCAGTTTTCACTCTGGTTTCTTGTTTGTTTTCTTGGTTGTCCGGACGATATCTCAGCCATCCTTTGAGCTAGGAAGCTGAAATTTCGGCACAGTAGTGAGCAAGTCCTTTGTCAAATACGGTATTTTTTGTTTTTTGAATAATCAATTAATTGAGGAGTTATTTAATTATTAGCGTTTAATTAAGTACTTATTTAATTAATTAAATTTCATTTCTCTTCTGACCATTATTAACTCAGGCACCTTTTGAGTTAGGAAGCTGATATTTGGACATGCCAATGACCAGGTGATTTGGCTGCAAAGGATATTTTTGATTTATTAATTAATCAATTAATCGATTAATTATTTAATTATTCGATTAATGACAAAAAAATTTTTTTTTTTAAAGTTACAGATTCTGATGAAATAGTGGTAGTTTATGTGTTCTCTGACCAAATTGATTAATAATTTAATTTTTTTATGATTATTATTTATTTATTTTCATTATTAATCATTTATTTATTTTCTTTCTCATTTGGCCAATATCTCAGGCACCTTTTGAGCTGGGAAGCTAATATTTGGACATGAGTGACCAAGTGATGTGGCTATCAAGGATATTTTTGATTTATTGATTAATCATTTCATCTATTAAGTATTTATTGATTAATCGATTAATTATTTATTGAGTAATCAATTAATTATTTAATTTTTTATAAATGACTTATTTAATTAAATTTCTAAAAGATACATCTTCGGATGAAGCACTAGTGCTTTAGGTATGCTATTAGCCAATTGATTAAGAAAATATTTTGTGATAATCTTTTATTGATTTTAATTATACAATTAATCAATCAATTAGTGTACACCTCTCCCTCCCAATGCAGCCTCAATGAGCTGCACTGCGGTATTGACGGGCGCCGGAGGCGCCCCGGCAATGCCGCTCTGTAGGATATTTAATTATTTGGCATGGGGGCGGTGTACTTTGAATGTATGTGTACTTGTTGTACACCGCTCCTTTCCTATGCCATCTCCAGGCATTGCAAATCGTCATTGCCGGGCACCAAAGGGGGCTCGGCAGTGACGCACGCTGAAAGAGAGTACTCAGTTTTCACTCTGGTTGTTTGTTTGTTTGTTTTCTTTCTTGGTTGTCCGGGCGATATCTCAGCCATCCTTTGAGCTAGGAAGCTGAAATTTCGGCACAGTAGTGAGCAAGTCCTTTGTCAAATACGGTATTTTTTGTTTTTTGAATAATCAATTAATTGAGGAGTTATTTAATTATTAGCGTTTAATTAAGTACTTATTTAATTAATTAAATTTCATTTCTCTTCTGACCATTATTAACTCAGGCACCTTTTGAGTTAGGAAGCTGATATTTGGACATGCCAATGACCAGGTGATTTGGCTGCAAAGGATATTTTTGATTTATTAATTAATCAATTAATCGATTAATTATTTAATTATTCGATTAATGACAAAAAAAATTTTTTTTTTAAAGTTACAGATTCTGATGAAATAGTGGTAGTTTATGTGTTCTCTGACCAAATTGATTAATAATTTAATTTTTTTATGATTATTATTTATTTATTTTCATTATTAATCATTTATTTATTTTCTTTCTCATTTGGCCAATATCTCAGGCACCTTTTGAGCTGGGAAGCTAATATTTGGACATGAGTGACCAAGTGATGTGGCTATCAAGGATATTTTTGATTTATTGATTAATCATTTCATCTATTAAGTATTTATTGATTAATCGATTAATTATTTATTGAGTAATCAATTAATTATTTAATTTTTTATAAATGACTTATTTAATTAAATTTCTAAAAGATACATCTTCGGATGAAGCACTAGTGCTTTAGGTATGCTATTAGCCAATTGATTAAGAAAATATTTTGTGATAATCTTTTATTGATTTTAATTATACAATTAATCAATCAATTAGTGTACACCTCTCCCTCCCAATGCAGCCTCAATGAGCTGCAATGCGGTATTGCCGGGCGCCGGAGGCGCCCCGGCAATGCCGCGCTGCAGCATATTTAATTATTTGGCATGGGGCGGTGTACTTTGAATGTATGTGTACTTGTTGTACACCGCTCCTTTCCTATGCCATCTCCAGGCATTGCAAATCGTCATTGCCGGGCACCAAAGGGGGCTCGGCAGTGACGCACGCTGAAAGAGAGTACTCAGTTTTCACTCTGGTTGTTTTCTTACTTTCTTGGTTGTCCGGGCGATATCTCAGCCATCCTTTGAGCTAGGAAGCTGAAATTTCGGCACAGTAGTGAGCAAGTCCTTTGTCAAATACGGTATTTTTTGTTTTTTGAATAATCAATTAATTGAGGAGTTATTTAATTATTAGCGTTTAATTAAGTACTTATTTAATTAATTAAATTTCATTTCTCTTCTGACCATTATTAACTCAAGCACCTTTTGAGTTAGGAAGCTGATATTTGGACATGCCAATGACCAGGTGATTTGGCTGCAAAGGATATTTTTGATTTATTAATTAATCAATTAATCGATTAATTATTTAATTATTCGATTAATGACAAAAAAAATTTTTTTTTTAAAGTTACAGATTCTGATGAAATAGTGGTAGTTTATGTGTTCTCTGACCAAATTGATTAATAATTTAATTTTTTTATGATTATTATTTATTTATTTTCATTATTAATCATTTATTTATTTTCTTTCTCATTTGGCCAATATCTCAGGCACCTTTTGAGCTGGGAAGCTAATATTTGGACATGAGTGACCAAGTGATGTGGCTATCAAGGATATTTTTGATTTATTGATTAATCATTTCATCTATTAAGTATTTATTGATTAATCGATTAATTATTTATTGAGTAATCAATTAATTATTTAATTTTTTATAAATGACTTATTTAATTAAATTTCTAAAAGATACATCTTCGGATGAAGCACTACTGGTTTAGTTATGCGATTAGCCAATTGATTATGAAAATATTTTGTGATAATCTTTTATTGATTTTAATTATACAATTAATCAATCAATTAGTGTACACCTCTCCCTCCCAATGCAGCCTCAATGAGCTGCACTGCGGTATTGCCGGGCGCCGGAGGCGCCCCGGCAATGCCGCGCTGCAGCATATTTAATTATTTGGCATGGGGCGGTGTACTTTGAATGTATGTGTACTTGTTTGTTTTCTTGTTTGTTTGTTTGTTTGTTTTCTTTCTTGGTTGTCCGGACGATATCTCAGCCATCCTTTGAGCTAGGAAGCTGAAATTTCGGCACAGTAGTGAGCAAGTCCTTTGTCAAATACGGTATTTTTTGTTTTTTGAATAATCAATTAATTGAGGAGTTATTTAATTATTAGCGTTTAATTAAGTACTTATTTAATTAATTAAATTTCATTTATCTTCTGACCATTATTAACTCAGGCACCTTTTGAGTTAGGAAGCTGATATTTGGACATGCCAATGACCAGGTGATTTGGCTGCAAAGGATATTTTTGATTTATTAATTAATCAATTAATCGATTAATTATTTAATTATTCGATTAATGACAAAAAAAATTTTTTTTTTTAAGTTACAGATTCTGATGAAATAGTGGTAGTTTATGTGTTCTCTGACCAAATTGATTAATAATTTAATTTTTTTATGATTATTATTTATTTATTTTCATTATTAATCATTTATTTATTTTCTTTCTCATTTGGCCAATATCTCAGGCACCTTTTGAGCTGGGAAGCTAATATTTGGACATGAGTGACCAAGTGATGTGGCTATCAAGGATATTTTTGATTTATTGATTAATCATTTCATCTATTAAGTATTTATTGATTAATCGATTAATTATTTATTGAGTAATCAATTAATTATTTAATTTTTTATAAATGACTTATTTAATTAAATTTCTAAAAGATACATCTTCGGATGAAGCACTACTGGTTTAGTTATGCGATTAGCCAATTGATTATGAAAATATTTTGTGATAATCTTTTATTGATTTTAATTATACAATTAATCAATCAATTAGTGTACACCTCTCCCTCCCAATGCAGCCTCAATGAGCTGCACTGCGGTATTGCCGGGCGCCGGAGGCGCCCCGGCAATGCCGCGCTGCAGCATATTTAATTATTTGGCATGGGGCGGTGTACTTTGAATGTATGTGTACTTGTTTGTTTGTTTGTTTTCTTTCTTGGTTGTCCGGGCGATATCTCAGCCATCCTTTGAGCTAGGAAGCTGAAATTTCGGCACAGTAGTGAGCAAGTCCTTTGTCAAATACGGTATTTTTTGTTTTTTGAATAATCAATTAATTGAGGAGTTATTTAATTATTAGCGTTTAATTAAGTACTTATTTAATTAATTAAATTTCATTTCTCTTCTGACCATTATTAACTCAGGCACCTTTTGAGTTAGGAAGCTGATATTTGGACATGCCAATGACCAGGTGATTTGGCTGCAAAGGATATTTTTGATTTATTAATTAATCAATTAATCGATAAATTATTTAATTATTCGATTAATGACAAAAAAATTTTTTTTTTTAAAGTTACAGATTCTGATGAAATAGTGGTAGTTTATGTGTTCTCTGACCAAATTGATTAATAATTTAATTTTTTTATGATTATTATTTATTTATTTTCATTATTAATCATTTATTTATTTTCTTTCTCATTTGGCCAATATCTCAGGCACCTTTTGAGCTGGGAAGCTAATATTTGGACATGAGTGACCAAGTGATGTGGCTATCAAGGATATTTTTGATTTATTGATTAATCATTTCATCTATTAAGTATTTATTGATTAATCGATTAATTATTTATTGAGTAATCAATGAATTATTTAATTTTTTATAAATGACTTATTTAATTAAATTTCTAAAAGATACATCTTCAGGTGAAGCACTAGTGGTTTAGTTATGCGATTAGCCAATTGATTATGAAAATATTTTGTGATAATCTTTTATTGATTTTAATTATACAATTAATCAATCAATTAGTGTACACCTCTCCCTCCCAATGCAGCCTCAATGAGCTGCACTGCGGTATTGCCGGGCGCCAGAGGCGCCCCGGCAATGCCGCGCTGCAGCATATTTAATTATTTGGCATGGGGCGGTGTACTTTGAATGTATGTGTACTTTTTTTTTTTTTTTGTTTGTTTTCTTTCTTGTTTCCTTGGTTGTCCGGACGATATCTCAGCCATCCTTTGAGCTAGGAAGCTGAAATTTCGGCACAATCGTGAGCAAGTCCTTTGTCAAAAACGGTATTTTTTTTTTTTGATTAATCAATAAATTGAGGAGTTATTTAATTATTAGCGATTAATTAAGTACTTATTTAATTAATCAAATTTCCTTTCTCTTCTGACCATTAACTCAGGCACCTTTTGAGTTAGGAAGCTGACATTTGGACATGCCAATGACCAGGTGATTTGGCTGCAAAGGATATTTTTGATTTATTAATTAATCAATTAATCGATTAATTATTTAATTATTCGATTAATGACAAAGAAATTTTTTTTTTTAAAGTTACAGATTCTGATGAAATAGTGGTAGTTTATGTGTTCTCTGACCAAATTGATTAATAATTTAATTTTTTTATGATTATTATTTATTTATTTTCATTATTAATCATTTATTTATTTTCTTTCTCATTTGGCCAATATCTCAGGCACCTTTTGAGCTGGGAAGCTAATATTTGGACATGAGTGACCAAGTGATGTGGCTATCAAGGATATTGTACACCGCTCCTTTCCTATGCCATCTCCAGGCATTGCAAATCGTCATTGCCGGGCACCAAAGGGGGCTCGGCAGTGACGCACGCTGAAAGAGAGTACTCAGTTTTCACTCTGGTTTCTTGTTTTCTTTCTTGTTTGTTGTACACCGCTCCTTTCCTATGCCATCTCCAGGCATTGCAAATCGTCATTGCCGGGCACCAAAGGGGGCTCGGCAGTGACGCACGCTGAAAGAGAGTACTCAGTTTTCACTCTGGTTTCTTGTTTTCTTTCTTGGTTGTCCGGACGATATCTCAGCCATCCTTTGAGCTAGGAAGCTGAAATTTCGGCACAGTAGTGAGCAAGTCCTTTGTCAAATACGGTATTTTTTGTTTTTTGAATAATCAATTAATTGAGGAGTTATTTAATTATTAGCGTTTAATTAAGTACTTATTTAATTAATTAAATTTCATTTATCTTCTGACCATTATTAACTCAGGCACCTTTTGAGTTAGGAAGCTGATATTGGGACATGCCAATGACCAGGTGATTTGGCTGCAAAGGATATTTTTGATTTATTAATTAATCAATTAATCGATTAATTATTTAATTATTCGATTAATGACAAAAAAAATTTTTTTTTTTAAGTTACAGATTCTGATGAAATAGTGGTAGTTTATGTGTTCTCTGACCAAATTGATTAATAATTTAATTTTTTTATGATTATTATTTATTTATTTTCATTATTAATCATTTATTTATTTTCTTTCTCATTTGGCCAATATCTCAGGCACCTTTTGAGCTGGGAAGCTAATATTTGGACATGAGTGACCAAGTGATGTGGCTATCAAGGATATTTTTGATTTATTGATTAATCATTTCATCTATTAAGTATTTATTGATTAATCGATTAATTATTTATTGAGTAATCAATTAATTATTTAATTTTTTATAAATGACTTATTTAATTAAATTTCTAAAAGATACATCTTCGGATGAAGCACTACTGGTTTAGTTATGCGATTAGCCAATTGATTATGAAAATATTTTGTGATAATCTTTTATTGATTTTAATTATACAATTAATCAATCAATTAGTGTACACCTCTCCCTCCCAATGCAGCCTCAATGAGCTGCACTGCGGTATTGCCGGGCGCCGGAGGCGCCCCGGCAATGCCGCGCTGCAGCATATTTAATTATTTGGCATGGGGCGGTGTACTTTGAATGTATGTGTACTTGTTTTCTTTCTTTCTTGTTTGTTTGTTTGTTTGTTTTCTTTCTTGGTTGTCCGGACGATATCTCAGCCATCCTTTGAGCTAGGAAGCTGAAATTTCGGCACAGTAGTGAGCAAGTCCTTTGTCAAATACGGTATTTTTTGTTTTTTGAATAATCAATTAATTGAGGAGTTATTTAATTATTAGCGTTTAATTAAGTACTTATTTAATTAATTAAATTTCATTTATCTTCTGACCATTATTAACTCAGGCACCTTTTGAGTTAGGAAGCTGATATTTGGACATGCCAATGACCAGGTGATTTGGCTGCAAAGGATATTTTTGATTTATTAATTAATCAATTAATCGATTAATTATTTAATTATTCGATTAATGACAAAAAATTTTTTTTTTTTTAAGTTACAGATTCTGATGAAATAGTGGTAGTTTATGTGTTCTCTGACCAAATTGATTAATAATTTAATTTTTTTATGATTATTATTTATTTATTTTCATTATTAATCATTTATTTATTTTCTTTCTCATTTGGCCAATATCTCAGGCACCTTTTGAGCTGGGAAGCTAATATTTGGACATGAGTGACCAAGTGATGTGGCTATCAAGGATATTTTTGATTTATTGATTAATCATTTCATCTATTAAGTATTTATTGATTAATCGATTAATTATTTATTGAGTAATCAATTAATTATTTAATTTTTTATAAATGACTTATTTAATTAAATTTCTAAAAGATACATCTTCGGATGAAGCACTACTGGTTTAGTTATGCGATTAGCCAATTGATTATGAAAATATTTTGTGATAATCTTTTATTGATTTTAATTATACAATTAATCAATCAATTAGTGTACACCTCTCCCTCCCAATGCAGCCTCAATGAGCTGCACTGCGGTATTGCCGGGCGCCGGAGGCGCCCCGGCAATGCCGCGCTGCAGCATATTTAATTATTTGGCATGGGGCGGTGTACTTTGAATGTATGTGTACTTGTTTGTTTGTTTGTTTTCTTTCTTGGTTGTCCGGGCGATATCTCAGCCATCCTTTGAGCTAGGAAGCTGAAATTTCGGCACAGTAGTGAGCAAGTCCTTTGTCAAATACGGTATTTTTTGTTTTTTGAATAATCAATTAATTGAGGAGTTATTTAATTATTAGCGTTTAATTAAGTACTTATTTAATTAATTAAATTTCATTTCTCTTCTGACCATTATTAACTCAGGCACCTTTTGAGTTAGGAAGCTGATATTTGGACATGCCAATGACCAGGTGATTTGGCTGCAAAGGATATTTTTGATTTATTAATTAATCAATTAATCGATAAATTATTTAATTATTCGATTAATGACAAAAAAATTTTTTTTTTTAAAGTTACAGATTCTGATGAAATAGTGGTAGTTTATGTGTTCTCTGACCAAATTGATTAATAATTTAATTTTTTTATGATTATTATTTATTTATTTTCATTATTAATCATTTATTTATTTTCTTTCTCATTTGGCCAATATCTCAGGCACCTTTTGAGCTGGGAAGCTAATATTTGGACATGAGTGACCAAGTGATGTGGCTATCAAGGATATTTTTGATTTATTGATTAATCATTTCATCTATTAAGTATTTATTGATTAATCGATTAATTATTTATTGAGTAATCAATGAATTATTTAATTTTTTATAAATGACTTATTTAATTAAATTTCTAAAAGATACATCTTCAGGTGAAGCACTAGTGGTTTAGTTATGCGATTAGCCAATTGATTATGAAAATATTTTGTGATAATCTTTTATTGATTTTAATTATACAATTAATCAATCAATTAGTGTACACCTCTCCCTCCCAATGCAGCCTCAATGAGCTGCACTGCGGTATTGCCGGGCGCCAGAGGCGCCCCGGCAATGCCGCGCTGCAGCATATTTAATTATTTGGCATGGGGCGGTGTACTTTGAATGTATGTGTACTTGTTTGTTTTCTTGTTTGTTTTCTTTCTTGTTTCCTTGGTTGTCCGGACGATATCTCAGCCATCCTTTGAGCTAGGAAGCTGAAATTTCGGCACAATCGTGAGCAAGTCCTTTGTCAAAAACGGTATTTTTTTTTTTTGATTAATCAATAAATTGAGGAGTTATTTAATTATTAGCGATTAATTAAGTACTTATTTAATTAATCAAATTTCCTTTCTCTTCTGACCATTAACTCAGGCACCTTTTGAGTTAGGAAGCTGACATTTGGACATGCCAATGACCAGGTGATTTGGCTGCAAAGGATATTTTTGATTTATTAATTAATCAATTAATCGATTAATTATTTAATTATTCGATTAATGACAAAGAAATTTTTTTTTTTAAAGTTACAGATTCTGATGAAATAGTGGTAGTTTATGTGTTCTCTGACCAAATTGATTAATAATTTAATTTTTTTATGATTATTATTTATTTATTTTCATTATTAATCATTTATTTATTTTCTTTCTCATTTGGCCAATATCTCAGGCACCTTTTGAGCTGGGAAGCTAATATTTGGACATGAGTGACCAAGTGATGTGGCTATCAAGGATATTGTACACCGCTCCTTTCCTATGCCATCTCCAGGCATTGCAAATCGTCATTGCCGGGCACCAAAGGGGGCTCGGCAGTGACGCACGCTGAAAGAGAGTACTCAGTTTTCACTCTGGTTTCTTGTTTTCTTTCTTGTTTGTTGTACACCGCTCCTTTCCTATGCCATCTCCAGGCATTGCAAATCGTCATTGCCGGGCACCAAAGGGGGCTCGGCAGTGACGCACGCTGAAAGAGAGTACTCAGTTTTCACTCTGGTTTCTTGTTTTCTTTCTTGGTTGTCCGGACGATATCTCAGCCATCCTTTGAGCTAGGAAGCTGAAATTTCGGCACAGTAGTGAGCAAGTCCTTTGTCAAATACGGTATTTTTTGTTTTTTGAATAATCAATTAATTGAGGAGTTATTTAATTATTAGCGTTTAATTAAGTACTTATTTAATTAATTAAATTTCATTTATCTTCTGACCATTATTAACTCAGGCACCTTTTGAGTTAGGAAGCTGATATTGGGACATGCCAATGACCAGGTGATTTGGCTGCAAAGGATATTTTTGATTTATTAATTAATCAATTAATCGATTAATTATTTAATTATTCGATTAATGACAAAAAAATTTTTTTTTTTTAAGTTACAGATTCTGATGAAATAGTGGTAGTTTATGTGTTCTCTGACCAAATTGATTAATAATTTAATTTTTTTATGATTATTATTTATTTATTTTCATTATTAATCATTTATTTATTTTCTTTCTCATTTGGCCAATATCTCAGGCACCTTTTGAGCTGGGAAGCTAATATTTGGACATGAGTGACCAAGTGATGTGGCTATCAAGGATATTTTTGATTTATTGATTAATCATTTCATCTATTAAGTATTTATTGATTAATCGATTAATTATTTATTGAGTAATCAATTAATTATTTAATTTTTTATAAATGACTTATTTAATTAAATTTCTAAAAGATACATCTTCGGATGAAGCACTACTGGTTTAGTTATGCGATTAGCCAATTGATTATGAAAATATTTTGTGATAATCTTTTATTGATTTTAATTATACAATTAATCAATCAATTAGTGTACACCTCTCCCTCCCAATGCAGCCTCAATGAGCTGCACTGCGGTATTGCCGGGCGCCGGAGGCGCCCCGGCAATGCCGCGCTGCAGCATATTTAATTATTTGGCATGGGGCGGTGTACTTTGAATGTATGTGTACTTGTTTTCTTTCTTTCTTGTTTGTTGTACACCGCTCCTTTCCTATGCCACCTCCAGGCATTGCAAATCGTCATTGCCGGGCACCGAAGGGGGCTCGGCAGTGACGCACGCTGAAAGAGAGTACTCAGTTTTCACTCTGGTTTCTTGTTTGTTTTCTTGGTTGTCCGGACGATATCTCAGCCATCCTTTGAGCTAGGAAGCTGAAATTTCGGCACAGTAGTGAGCAAGTCCTTTGTCAAATACGGTATTTTTTGTTTTTTGAATAATCAATTAATTGAGGAGTTATTTAATTATTAGCGTTTAATTAAGTACTTATTTAATTAATTAAATTTCATTTCTCTTCTGACCATTATTAACTCAGGCACCTTTTGAGTTAGGAAGCTGATATTTGGACATGCCAATGACCAGGTGATTTGGCTGCAAAGGATATTTTTGATTTATTAATTAATCAATTAATCGATTAATTATTTAATTATTCGATTAATGACAAAAAATTTTTTTTTTTTAAAGTTACAGATTCTGATGAAATAGTGGTAGTTTATGTGTTCTCTGACCAAATTGATTAATAATTTAATTTTTTTATGATTATTATTTATTTATTTTCATTATTAATCATTTATTTATTTTCTTTCTCATTTGGCCAATATCTCAGGCACCTTTTGAGCTGGGAAGCTAATATTTGGACATGAGTGACCAAGTGATGTGGCTATCAAGGATATTTTTGATTTATTGATTAATCATTTCATCTATTAAGTATTTATTGATTAATCGATTAATTATTTATTGAGTAATCAATTAATTATTTAATTTTTTATAAATGACTTATTTAATTAAATTTCTAAAAGATACATCTTCGGATGAAGCACTAGTGCTTTAGGTATGCTATTAGCCAATTGATTAAGAAAATATTTTGTGATAATCTTTTATTGATTTTAATTATACAATTAATCAATCAATTAGTGTACACCTCTCCCTCCCAATGCAGCCTCAATGAGCTGCACTGCGGTATTGACGGGCGCCGGAGGCGCCCCGGCAATGCCGCTCTGTAGGATATTTAATTATTTGGCATGGGGGCGGTGTACTTTGAATGTATGTGTACTTGTTGTACACCGCTCCTTTCCTATGCCATCTCCAGGCATTGCAAATCGTCATTGCCGGGCACCAAAGGGGGCTCGGCAGTGACGCACGCTGAAAGAGAGTACTCAGTTTTCACTCTGGTTGTTTGTTTGTTTGTTTTCTTTCTTGGTTGTCCGGGCGATATCTCAGCCATCCTTTGAGCTAGGAAGCTGAAATTTCGGCACAGTAGTGAGCAAGTCCTTTGTCAAATACGGTATTTTTTGTTTTTTGAATAATCAATTAATTGAGGAGTTATTTAATTATTAGCGTTTAATTAAGTACTTATTTAATTAATTAAATTTCATTTCTCTTCTGACCATTATTAACTCAGGCACCTTTTGAGTTAGGAAGCTGATATTTGGACATGCCAATGACCAGGTGATTTGGCTGCAAAGGATATTTTTGATTTATTAATTAATCAATTAATCGATTAATTATTTAATTATTCGATTAATGACAAAAAAAATTTTTTTTTTAAAGTTACAGATTCTGATGAAATAGTGGTAGTTTATGTGTTCTCTGACCAAATTGATTAATAATTTAATTTTTTTATGATTATTATTTATTTATTTTCATTATTAATCATTTATTTATTTTCTTTCTCATTTGGCCAATATCTCAGGCACCTTTTGAGCTGGGAAGCTAATATTTGGACATGAGTGACCAAGTGATGTGGCTATCAAGGATATTTTTGATTTATTGATTAATCATTTCATCTATTAAGTATTTATTGATTAATCGATTAATTATTTATTGAGTAATCAATTAATTATTTAATTTTTTATAAATGACTTATTTAATTAAATTTCTAAAAGATACATCTTCGGATGAAGCACTAGTGCTTTAGGTATGCTATTAGCCAATTGATTAAGAAAATATTTTGTGATAATCTTTTATTGATTTTAATTATACAATTAATCAATCAATTAGTGTACACCTCTCCCTCCCAATGCAGCCTCAATGAGCTGCACTGCGGTATTGCCGGGCGCCGGAGGCGCCCCGGCAATGCCGCGCTGCAGCATATTTAATTATTTGGCATGGGGCGGTGTACTTTGAATGTATGTGTACTTGTTTTCTTTCTTGTTTGTTTGTCCGGACGATATCTCAGCCATCCTTTGAGCTAGGAAGCTGAAATTTCGGCACAATAGTGAGCAAGTCCTTTGTCAAAAACGGTATTTTTTGTTTTTTGATTAATCAATTAATTGAGGAGTTATTTAATTATTAGCGATTAATTAAGTACTTATTTAATTAATCAAATTTCCTTTCTCTTCTGACCATTAACTCAGGCACCTTTTGAGTTAGGAAGCTGATATTTGGACATGCCAATGACCAGGTGATTTGGCTGCAAAGGATATTTTTGATTTATTAATTAATCAATTAATCGATTAATTATTTAATTATTCGATTAATGACAAAAAAATTTTTTTTTTTTAAGTTACAGATTCTGATGAAATAGTGGTAGTTTATGTGTTCTCTGACCAAATTGATTAATAATTTAATTTTTTTATGATTATTATTTATTTATTTTCATTATTAATCATTTATTTATTTTCTTTCTCATTTGGCCAATATCTCAGGCACCTTTTGAGCTGGGAAGCTAATATTTGGACATGAGTGACCAAGTGATGTGGCTATCAAGGATATTTTTGATTTATTGATTAATCATTTCATCTATTAATTATTTATTGATTAATCGATTAATTATTTATTGAGTAATCAATTAATTATTTAATTTTTTATAAATGACTTATTTAATTAAATTTCTAAAAGATACATCTTCGGATGAAGCACTGGTGGTTTAGTTATGCGATTAGCCAATTGATTATGAAAATATTTTGTGATAATCTTTTATTGATTTTAATTATACAATTAATCAATCAATTAGTGTACACCTCTCCCTCCCAATGCAGCCTCAATGAGCTGCACTGCGGTATTGCCGGGCGCCAGAGGCGGCCCGGCAATGCCGCGCTGCAGCATATTTAATTATTTGGCATGGGGCGGTGTACTTTGAATGTATTTGTACTCGTTTGTTTTCTTTCTTGTTTGTTTGTTTTCTTTCTTGTTTGTTTGTCCGGGCGATATCTCAGCCATCCTTTGAGCTAGGAAGTTGAAATTTCGGCACAATTGTGAGCAAGTCCTTTGTCAAAAACGGTATTTTTTTTTTTGATTAATCAATAAATTGAGGAGTTATTTAATTATTAGCGATTAATTAAGTACTTATTTAATTAATCAAATTTCCTTTCTCTTCTGACCATTAACTCAGGCACCTTTTGAGTTAGGAAGCTGACATTTGGACATGCCAATGACCAGGTGATTTGGCTGCAAAGGATATTTTTGATTCATTAATTAATCAATTAATCGATTAATTATTTAATTATTCGATTAATGACAAAAAAAATTTTTTTTTTTAAGTTACAGATTCTGATGAAATAGTGGTAGTTTATGTGTTCTCTGACCAAATTGATTAATAATTTAATTTTTTTATGATTATTATTTATTTATTTTCATTATTAATCATTTATTTATTTTCTTTCTCATTTGGCCAATATCTCAGGCACCTTTTGAGCTGGGAAGCTAATATTTGGACATGAGTGACCAAGTGATGTGGCTATCAAGGATATTTTTGATTTATTGATTAATCATTTCATCTATTAATTATTTATTGATTAATCGATTAATTATTTATTGAGTAATCAATTAATTATTTAATTTTTTATAAATGACTTATTTAATTAAATTTCTAAAAGATACATCTTCGGATGAAGCACTAGTGGTTTAGTTATGCGATTAGCCAATTGATTATGAAAATATTTTGTGATAATCTTTTATTGATTTTAATTATACAATTAATCAATCAATTAGTGTACACCTCTCCCTCCCAATGCAGCCTCAATGAGCTGCACTGCGGTATTGCCGGGCGCCGGAGGCGCCCCGGCAATGCCGCGCTGCAGCATATTTAATTATTTGGCATGGGGCGGTGTACTTTGAATGTATGTGTACTTGTCAGTTTTTAAATCAAACTTTGCCAGACCATTGGATTGGTCAAGGAGGAGCTATGAAATGGCCGGATTGTTCACCTGATTTAACACCTTTAGATTTTTTTTTTTTTTTTAAATCTCTGGTGTTTTTTTTAAAAGTAAAGTCTACACGAGCAAACCAAGGGACCTTGAAAAACCTAACCATCGTATTGTTGATGCTGTGTCATCCATCCCTACAGCTGCATTGGAAAATGTTTTTTCAGAATTTGAACGCCGAATTAGATCGATTATAGTGAATGATGGGTGATATGTAGAAGTTTATTAATAATTCGAGAATATCCAAACAATACCATAACAAAAATAAACGTAGAAGTCTACTGCATGCATTCATATCAAATTTATGTCTAGTATTTCGAATAAGAATAAAACTATTCAACGTTACTTTTGGTACATCTATTTTCGAACACCCTGTATGTATACATCGCTTCATGTGTCACATCGTGCTTTGCACTTGCCTTGGGAGAGCCATCACGATGAATCCCCACATCACCCGTCGACACCCCTTTCACGCTGCCATCATCATTGTACAGCACCTGCACCAGTCAGAGTTTGAAACACATTCACAAAAAGCCCAAGAAGAGGCAAAGTACGAGTATAATGATGGCAGTTTGCCATAATGAGGGGCCATCAACATTACATCTGCAATAATGGTGGAATTTTGACCTCCTCTTATGTCCCACATTTATCCTTCTTTTCTCTCCTCCCAATTATTTTGATTATTCCTTCCTCTAAAAATTATCTGCCCTCCCTAACACATCCTTTTCCTTCCTTCAATTTAAATCTTCTGCTTTCCCTCTTTTTTTCATACAATTATGTATACAGGTTCTATTCATCAAACCTCACAAAATCAGGTTCTATTAATCCTCTTGTCCTAACATTGGCCATTTAATAAAACCCAAGAAGATGCAAAGTATAATCCACTTAAATGTGCATAATTGCAGAGCCGATTTAACATGAAAAGTTAAAAGTTATGGAAAATGGATTGAAATAAGGAAATTCCCTTCAGATGTGCCAATCTTTCCCTTCCCACCATAATTACCTCTGCCACCGAAGGTGGGCGGAGGTTATATTTTCACCCCTGTCTGTGAACAGGATATCTCAAAATATTGTGGATGGATTCGGACGAAATTTGGTGGAGAGGTTGGGTGTGTGACAAGGATGAAATGATTCGATTTTGGTGAAGATCCGGATCCAGATCCAGCCTATTAGTGGGATACAAAACGTAAACTGTTCAACCTGGTTTTTTAATGATTCTTCACCATTGAGAGATAGGGTCAAAAACGATATATAGCAGGATGTCTCAGAAAGTTACTGACGGATTTGGATGAAACTTGGTGGTTGAGTTGGGTAGGTGACAAGAATAAGCAAATTAGATATTGGTTCAGGTCTTGATACCACTCAGGGAAAGAACTACATCTCTATAGAATATAAAATAGGGGCAATACCCCTGGGCACTCACCTGGTAGAATAAAGCAGTATACTACATCGACTAAAGGTACTTTAAACCAATTTAAACCAAAATGGAAGCTGTCTGAGGCTCGGTGGCAATCCTCAAGAGAGCCTTCAAAACAAAACTTTGAGAATAATAAAACTTCACAAACTGGTCCATGAATCATGATCCTTCAATGAAAGAGGTGGATACTTCGATACCTGGGAGGACTCTGTTACATATTCTGAAACCTGCATATGGAGATAACAACCAACTACGCATGCATGCACACGTGCGCACATGCACGCACACCAGGAGAAGAGTACCAGGGTCTGCTCTTTATCAGCCCATAAACCACCACTCTCTTTCATTTAGTTCCTCCATGAGCTGAGATTTCTGCATTGAAATAATGTACGTAACAAGAAGAAAAAGGGAGTGAGACCTCGCTCGCTGCATAGCCAGGGTAGATTTCTACTCCAATATCTTCGGCTTGCTCTCCAAGCCAGCGTACGAAGTTCCCAAGGCGCACAATGTAATTACCATGGTTGTTCATTGGCAGGCCTGCTCAGGGTAGGTGTGACAAAAAAAATAATTCATTAGTATTTTGAGACATTTGTGTCACATCATTTAATTATGATCAAAATGTTCACCAATGGAAATACAAATTTAACAATAATTAAATTATACAACAGAACCAACATTTCAAGTACTTGTGTCAAATATCGAGTCATCAATGGTGCAATACTGACATTCCGTGAGCTTGTCAAAAACTCAAGGGTAGGGTCTTACCAGGAAGTATGGGAACAGGGATGCGATATTTCTTGGTGAGGATTGCAAACTTATCCTGAGTGATGGGCGTATGTAACGGGGCCTGTGGAATTGCCAAGCACACAATGGTTATATTCAGCAGATTATTCTCATCGATTCTTCTGTTGTCAAATACAGTACATGTTTTTCAATGTCCTTTTCTAAAAGCTTGGGACTCAACCCGACTTTCATTAAACTTTATATTTTCAATTTGAAAGCAAATGTTACATTTTATTTAAAAAATTCACATTCTTCAAAAGCCACGTTGTTCAGTATGCAAAATAGCCACAGTCTTGGCCATAAGGGGAGTGACCAAAGCAACACTATCTTGGACTATCGGGTGTCCAAGAGCCTCTGCGGTGGCTGCACACCCCAATGCAAGTCGGGCGTCAAATCCTCCCCATTCTTCCCGGATTCGTCAAGGCAGTGAGGTCACAGTCAAAGTGCCGCTTGGTCCCCATGGACCGGCCCTTTCCCTCTTGTCTCTTCTATCTCTATCTCTATCATGGCCCTGACTTCATGAAAGCGGGGGTGCACCATCCTAGATGTGGAGGATTTCTGGGTCGCTTCTGTGAGATCAATCGGCTGTCTCCGTGCCACGGGCTTGGTTGAAAGAACTGCCTGGGGCTACACAACACCACCAACAACAACAACAACACTGTCTTGGCCACTCACCTTACCTTCTTTGTCTTAAATTGTTTTCATAAAATAAATGCCTTTCTTTCAAATAAATCTCTCTCATGAGACTCTCTCATGCGCAGATTTATCCCATCTCGTCTTCAGTTGTCATACCCTTCCTCCCATCCATGGTACACGGAATCTTGTGGTGAGGCTGTTGCCCAGAAACAACTTGCCTTCGTCTCCTGGAAAGCAAATCCAACGGAAGGAAATCTCATTTCCTTTCACAAAGCCCAAAACAAGTGTGTGTCCACCCTCAGGAGAGCCAGGAAACAATATCTCTCCATTCTCAAGACCGAACTCTCTTATCTGTCTCCCTCTTCCAAATCCTGGTGGCGTCTGGTCAAATCTGTTTCTGGTGTTTGTTCCCCCTCCATCCCCTCCCTTACCTCAAATGGCTACACAGCTGACTCTGCACGTGAAAAAGCTGAATGCCTCAACTCTGTGTTTGCCTCTAAATCTTGTGTCCCAAACCCATCCCTCTCTGTACCCACCGTACCCAGTCGTACGCAGCTGCTCCTGGACTCCGTGTCCTTTCCTCCTGACAAGGTGGAAAAGTTTCTGTCAACCCTCGACTTTGATTCTGCAACTGGACCTGATGGCATCAGCCCACGGGTCCTAAAATCCTGTTCTTCTGCTCTTTCACTCCCTCTCTCTGTTCTCTTCACCCTCTCTTTTGCTCAAGGTCAACGGCCATCTGCTTGGAAATCAGCCAACATCACCGCTTTGCACAAAAAAGGTGCAAAAACAGATCCTAGCAACTACAGACCAATCAGCCTTCTCCCAATTATCAGCAAAGTCATGGAATCCATCATTGCTTTGGATACTAAATCTTTCCTCTCCTCCAATGGCTTGATCTCTGATCATCAATTTGGTTTCAGACCAGGTCACTCTACTCTGGACATGCTGCTTCTGCTGTCTCAACAATGGATGGAGGTCCTCAATGCCAAACAGGAAATTAGAGCCGTCTCCCTCGACATATCACGTGCCTTCGATACGGTCTGGCACCCCGCTCTGCTCACCAAACTCTCCTCCTTTGGTATCCATGGAAATCTCCACGCATGGCTGGCGGACTTCCTCTCTAGTCGTAGTCAACGTGTGGCCCTGAATGGGTTTCTCTCATCTCCTCTTCCTGTTCAGGCTGGAGTTCCCCAAGGCAGTGTTCTGGGCCCTGTGCTTTTTGTGGTCTTCATCAATGATCTCTCTGACTCTCTTGAAAATCCTCTCTATCTCTTTGCTGATGACTCCACTCTCTGCGGCTCCATTCCTCATCCCTCAGATCGGCAGTCTGCAGCCTCCTCACTCTCTGCAGACCTGGACAAAATCACAGACTGGGCAAACAAGTGGAACATGTCTTTCAATCCTGACAAATCTCACACTCTTCGAAGTCTCTACGAAAAGACCGACTGGACAACCCTCCCATCTACTTTCTGAATATTCCTCTCCAAGAAGTTCTGTCACTCAAGCTTTTGGGTCTCACTAACTGCCATGATCTTTCCTGGGAAAACCACATTTCCAAGCTGGCTTCCAAAGCCAGTCGCCGACTGGGCATCCTCCGTCGTGCGAAGTCCTTCCTTGGCACACCTGAGCTCCTCACCACATACAAGGCTTTCATCCGCAGCTCAATGGAGTACTGCTCTCCCCTCTGGGCTGGTGCTCCTGCCTCACACCTAGCTCGTCTTCACACTGTTGAAACCAAAGCATTCAGAATCATTGGAATCTCCCGCGATGACGCTATCTCCGAGGGCGTTTCACTTACTCACTGCAGGCAGGTTGGTGGTCTTTCCGTCTTCTGCCGACTCCTCTCCGGCCTTGCTCCCCCAGCTCTCTCTGGGCTCTGTCCCCCAAATATTCCTACAGGTCGCACAAGATCTGCCTGCTACCCTCTTATGGTTAAACTGCCAAAATCAACACTCTCTGCTCACCTTCACTCCTTCATTCCTCTTTTCTCCCACCTCTGGAACAAACTCCCTCACTCTCTTCAATCCCACTCCTCCCTCCAGGTCTTTAAAACGGCTGTTCACCATCATCTCTTATCTTCCCCAATCCAAAACCTTGATCTTTTCTACCCCCGCTAATTTCACCCCAAATCCACTTTTTGAGGTGCCGACTTCTTTCCTGAAAGTCCTTGGTGTCCTTGCGTTTTATACCTATCCTGCCCCCCCCCCCCCCCAGGCCCTCTCCCTCCCACACATCTCCCGATGTCGCTGCTCTCAAATGTTGTGTTTGTGCGCTTCCTCCCCTTCTCTCCCCATCTTGTCGACCGCTCCCCTTTTTATATACTTTGTTTGCTTGTTTGATTTGTTTGTTTGATAAATGTTAGCTCTTTCACGAGCCTCGACTCTGTATACAAAAAAAAAATAAAATAAAAAAGACCACCCCACAAAAGGCTTAATTTGGAGGTCAGAGATTTCAAATAAAAAAAGTTATAAAAATTGAGATATATTCAAGGCTCGAGATTAACGTTGCTCAGTCAACCAAAATTTGGCATCAGGCAACCTCATTATCGTGCCTTGAACATCCATATTGACAACATTGAATATGTATGTACAAAACAATTTTTGATGTGCAGAATGTTCTTCTGGATCAATAATTGACTAATAAAGGTTGTGTGGCTGAATCTATGTCAGAAATATTCACTCGTCGATTGGGCGTGGCACTGACCAATTGGATGTGACCGTTTTTCCAGCATCTTTATTCGTTTTTATAGTTATTGTGTCGATTTGCGTCAGAAAACAACGGCCCATTTGGGAGGTTCGGCAAATCACACGTTTCCTCACCTCATGTTTCCTCACCTCGCATAGTGGTGATTACAATGCTGTGATTACGGTGCGGCCGGTGGAGTCTTTATCACGCACTTTCCACACCTCTCACATTGGTGATTACACTATTGTGATAACGATGCTGCGTCTACCACATGCTTTCCTCACGTCATGTTACCTCATCTCTCACAGCGGTGATTACAATATTGTGATAACGATGCTGCGTCGATCACACACTTTCCTCACGTCATGTTACCTCATCTCTCACAGCGGTGATTACACTATTGTGATAACGATGCTACGTCGATCACACACTTTCCTCACGTCATGTTACCTCATCCCTCACATTGGTGATTACAATATTGTGATAACGATGCTGCGTCGATCACACACTTTCCTCACGTCATGTTACCTCATCTCTCACAGCGGTGATTACAATATTGTGATAACGATGCTGCGTCGATCACACACTTTCCTCACCTCATGTTACCTCATCCCTCACAGCGGTGATTACAATATTGTGATAACGATGCTACGTCGATCACACACTTTCTTCACCTCATGTTACCTCATCTCTCACAGCGGTGATTACAATATTGTGATAACGATGCTGCGTCGATCACACACTTTCCTCACGTCATGTTACCTCATCCCTCACAGCGGTGATTACTATATTGTGATTACCGTGCTGCATCTTTATCACACGCTTTCCTCACGTCATGTTACCTCATCTCTCACAGCGGTGATTACAATATTGTGATAACGGTGCTGCGTCTATCATACACTTTCCTCACGTCATGTTACCTCATCCCTCACAGCGGTGATTACAATATTGTGATTACCGTGCTGCATCTTTATCACACGCTTTCCTCACCTTGTGACTCTTCCTGATGATTACTGTATTGTGATTGCGGTGCTATCCCTGACAATTTTACGTTTCTTTGGTTCTCTGGACACTAAACGGCCATCCATGTGTAGTGGGTCGACATGGGTAATCCCGACCAGAGGGCGTGCCCGCTAGTAAATGTTAACAGTGATATCATTGTTACTCGCGATCTTTTGTGTGAGCGCTTGCAAAGGTGTTAAGGTAATCGGAAAGGTGGTATGTGTGTGTGTGTGTCTGTGTGCAAGACACACAAGTCCATTATTATATACCTCCCTTTACTAAGGTTACCATGAAAACGCCCTGAGCAAACTCATATCTTGCTGGATGCTCACGTGGTCGCTTGCAAAACCAAAACACGCTATGATTGTCGAGTTGAATAGTGGTTGTGCTAATGAATGAAAAACATTTTTTTCCCTGGGCAACCAAAATTCTGAAATGGTTGCCCAGCAGGGCAAGCCCCCTAAAAGGTTAGTGTTGACCACTGGTATATTTAATCATTGCCATGTATACTGCACTTGGATATATAACAAAAAATAACCACCTTTAGAGGCCATTTTTCCCCGCAAAGCGGGCGTTGGCCTTTTTTGGGAACCGTGGTTGTTGTTGTTTTTTGGTCCCCTTTTTGAAGCAATGTTTTACGGCCGGATGCCCTTCCTGACGCCAACCCTTTTTGCCGCCTTTTAACGACAAACAGGGAATTACCAGTGAACTGGTACTCAATTAGCCGACCTCGGAAGGATGACAGGCTGAGTCAACCCCCCTGGCGTTAATTCAGCGATCGACCAGGATTCGAACCCAGGATCCTAGGATCCTAAGCTGGTACCCTAGCCGCTAGCCCAACACCAGGGACTTATACACCAACACGCCCCATGGTCTCCCCACATTTTTGTGCGCTCTCCCCACATTTTTGTATGTGGTCACCCATTCTGTCCCCAACTCCTCCCACACCTCACGCCCACAGTTAGGATACTTGGATGCAGGTTTGTATTATTTATGGAGGCATAACAATATGCCTGTCAGCCTGTCATCCTTCCGAGGTCGGCAAATTGAGTACCAGCTTGCTGGGATGAATGATCCTGGTGTGTACCCCGGTTTAGAATAGGTACACCGTATCCCTGCGCATCGTAAGAGCGTGACCAAGGGTTGGCGTCAGGAAGGGCATCCGGCCATAAAAACATTGCCTCAAACAGGGAACCATGATTGTCATGGGGCCAGCAAGGCTAACCCCCGCTCTAGCGGGGAAAATGGCCTTAAAACGATCATTCATTCATTCATTCAACAATACTGCTGATGGATTGCACTACATCGATTAGGACAGAAAAGTAGGATTTGGCAAGAATACCAGCATAAAAACGCCTACCCTTAAAAAAAGGTACCATGGCATCTTCAACATCAACAAGCAAGTGCTAGCAGTTAGGATAGCTGGCTTAATGGCTCATCTGAAGGATGGCGTAGCAATTTGTGTAAAGACCTACCTGCAATGCATGAGGATGACAGCTTTATACTTGGACCAGTAATCATAAGTCGAGGCTTAGAAAGCAAGTGACAAACAAAAATAATGATAAACCACAAAGCCTATTGCATTTGCAAAGCTAGAAGAGTCTCCAGGTTCCAAACCAGAACTTGTTCTTCCAAAATGCTCACCCCTCTTTCCTTCCAGTCAGGGAAAAGTTCATTGAGGGCCAAGGGTTCTATGCAGGCACCGGAGAGAATGTGGGCTCCAAGATGGGAAGCCTTCTCCACCAGACAAACACGCAGTTCCTGACTACCTTGTTTTGCAAGCTGTTTGAGACGGATCGCGGTCGTCAGTCCTGCCGGACCTCCCCCGACCACCAAAACGTCCACGTTGTCCGAAAAGCGTTCCATATTCACACCTTGAAGAGTTTGAAATCGTGACGACAAAAGCACGTTTTATAAAGCATTGCATTCATTTTTGATTGAGAAGTTTCAAAACTGAATGAGTTACGTTAACTTCCAAAGTAGTGAACAAAACAAAGAAATGCATCAGAGATCTCACCCTCCCATCGGGGGTCCTTTTCACGTGGATAGATGGAGTAGTGTGTTGTGATTCTTGGCACAGGTGGGTTGCTTGTACTGCACAATCTGCCGGCTGTAGTGCTCGGTAAAAATACCTCACAGAGTCTCACTGCAGTCACCAGAGGTACACCGAAAAAAACTGTTAAATGAAATGGACAGCACTTTTACAGCACTATCAATCACAGGTGTGGCACCAAATTTTGAGGTACCAGAGTCCTGCAAAAATGTCGGCCATGATGTAATCGCCAGATCGACCGTCACATAAACTTTTAACATGAGACTAACCATCTGAGTCCCCAAAATGAGTGGTAAACGAAATATGCACATTTTACCACGATAAACAATAGTTTAACAATTAACGCTCGCACACACTTAATCTCACAATTCAAAATCCCCTTTAAAGAAAACGTCAGAACTGGACCGGAACGCAGGAACAGGAAAACGCGGGAATAAACTAATAAAGAAGCCTAAATTGGGACGACCCCACACACAGATATCAGAAACGAGAGACAGGAATATGAATTAAAGGAAAAGAACACGTTGTGTAAAATGTAATGGGGATTGGCCTTATCTGTCCCTCGTCTTGTCTTGGTATCATCCACCATGCGGCTCCAAGCTCCGTTCGAGCTCGCGCGCCACCAGGCCTTGCTCCAAATTCCAAAGCACCCACGAGGTCCCACAGCAGGAAAAGCACCGCGCGTCCAACGCAGGCTAGCGGCTCCAAGCGAGGTCGATCTTCACACACGATCGGCCTGCCACGTCCCAGTCAGCTCTCCCGAAGCAAACGTGCAAGACGCAAGCGAACTCCACTCGGGCTATGACTCAACTTAACTCGGGCTGCGCAAAACGAAGCGCCGGATGTCCAAAAAGGCTAGCTGTGCAAAACGAAGAAGAGAAGAGAAGAGCGAATTATGTCCAAGCACCAAGAGAGCAAATGGCGTTCGGGGCTCCCTTAAATAACCTTGCCGGTGACGTCAGCCTTGGCGCGCTACCAACCAGCGACTTCCACCGAACCTTCCAGCTTCGCACCTCTCGCATTAGCTGGAGGTTCGAGCCGAGCGTGCCGACCAATCACAGGACCGTAGCGTGGCGATAGCTCGTAGCATGTAGCGTGGTGATAGCTCGTAGCGTGTAGCGTGGTGATAGCACATGGCACCCGATGTGGTTAGGCCTGTCGGAGGTGTAATTGGCGGCGGCCATGCGGCGGTGTCCTAGCCTGGTTTCCTTTTGCCTGTTCGTCTTCCAATGTCATGTTAGGGAAGGGAGTTATTTAGTGTTGCAATAAAGATCCTACCTAAGTGTCTAAGTGGTGTGCATTGCCATACAGGACAAAGGTTTGGCTGACCGGGTAAGACATACAGGGCTTTATTCTTTAATCCCTACTCTACTTATCACTCGAACATCCTGGTATGCTCACAGATATACTCTTAACCGACAAAACGCCTACACATGAAACTTATTACAGGGCAGATTCCTTACCGCGACAGACGAAGCACGTTACCTACACAGATCTATCTGGCTCTACATATTACTACCCCCGCCGACATAACAATACTTTTTGTAAATACAAGATAATTCGCTAAATCTGGATATATAATGGTTGGAAAGTTTGTCTCACTTCCGGACCTTGCTGTATTCGGCAATTCATCCAGATATGTGTTGCCTATACACCTGTGTTGTTATATCACTCCTTATACAAAGTGTCCAACATATTGACATAAAGCTTCAGGACAAGCTTTGGCCCCAATTATTTGACGGTGAAATTACACAAAGCACAATAACAACTAATCGTGAATGCAGGTGTTTTTTTGTTTTTGTTTTTTGTTTTACAAAGTAGCCATAAGGCAATACCATCTGGAACAGTGCTTGTCTATCCGTATGGTGCATGTATGCATGTCCACACAAACGTACACCAATCAGAGCTGAGGGTCTGGTCACATGACAGGACAGCGTTTAGTAACCATTACAATTGCAGATTTTACAAAAAGGAAATATAATAACCTTCCATGGAATGTGTTTGGGTCTCAGCAGGTAAGATAGGTCAGAGGTTTCAGAAATTCCTCAATATAATTATGATTTTGAAATGTGATCAACACGGATCTTGATCCCAAATCCGGAAGTGAACAGATGACGACAGTTCACGAGTTTGACAACATCGAAATACAATCGTGATTTAACATTATATTTTGATATATTAATAATATAGTATTAATTTGTGATTGAATGATGATGTTTGGAATGAAAATATAGAGATATTGAGTTTAAAGCAGAATGAGGAAATGACGTAAGAGTTTCCATCCGTGACATTCGCGGATTCCGCATTTGCAGTTTCGCCATTCACTGGATATAGCAACACAGACTAGGTAAGTTTTTTTTGTCCAAGTCCTATACGAACCTGCTGTCAATACATGACACTCGATTGAAGGTGCCACAGGAATGCGGCATTTATTGAATTTTTTTTTAATACTGAAATTAATTGCTAACTGGTATCCCCACCCATGTCATACTATCTTCTTCAACTAAAGTATAAAACAAGCCTGGCTACGCCGTTGTTAGATATTATCGGTCTTGCTTTTCAACTGTTGTGCAGATACGCTCTGCCTCGGATGGATTGAGGTGCCGGAGCGGTGGTGCCCCGGTGCTCTCCGGCAGGACTACGCCAATGCTACCAATACAAGTGGTAACTGCTGTATTGAAATTGATAACCACAATCAGTTGTCATTTGCAATCAAACTAACAAACAGCCTGATGCATGGGCAGCTTGGACGGCCTTTTTGAAGGACTAACATAAAGAGTACCTCACCTTTGTGCACAGATGCAGGGTGGTCCACAAAATTCAAACATACAGGAGCAGTTTAACCTGACTTAGTCAAAGGAAGTAGTAGTCCAACAGGATGGTGCAGAAGTGGCACACTTACCTTTGAACCGTCTAGTCTGGGTTTGATTTCCGACCAGACTTACAAACTGTCGTATTGACGTTTCGCAGACATGGCGGTACGTCACAAAATGCACCGTCTCTCACATGGACGTTAAGATGAGCGTCTCATCTGCAAGCATTTGTTGGTGGACATTATAGATCCTATTGTGTCCTTTGTGAAGAGTAGGTGAGTTATTGTCAGGATCCTGAAAAAAGAAAGAAAGACAAATTCCTGCCATTTTCCGTCGAACATCGGATCTGACCAGCCGCTTCGTGAAAGACTAGGAGAAAATAAATAAATAAAAACTTTCACCAACCTACCGCACAAGAGGGTGGGAACGATTGCGACAGTTAAAGTAGTAGTAAAGGTCATCCTCACCAGTGTTCACTCTAAGCCCCCCCTCTTCTTCTTCCTCTTCATCACCCCCCTTTTCCCCAGGAGCCTTCAAAAAGCTTTAATAATGACGTCATCGTCCCCAAATAAACATCATTGTAAGTTGACGTATGCAGCTCGACACTTTCGTACAAAACTACCGAAGGATAATACATAATGTATATGAACAACCATAACCCACAAGGATGTCGGGATTCGAACCTAACAATTCAACGCGAAAGTACAAGTTGAGAATCACATTCGACGAGTTTAAAGTGAACGTTTATTGTGTAATAAAACCTTACGAACGTAAATAGTGCTTTACAAGGCATTGTGCGGAACAGTTATAAAACAAACACTCCACTACACGTGCCAGTAAATACCTTATTCTGGTATTTACTGACTAACTTACCCGGAATACCCGCCGTGGAGCTTTTGAAGAGTCGCGACGCCATCACGATGTCTCGAATAAATCCTTTATTCCGCCTTGTTTACCACAGAATATATCGAATGATTTCCTACGAGACGCTTCACTGACTTTCAGGCCGTACTGGTATCACCTTTAAAACAAATATATCACATAAACATAAAAACAACAACAACAACATGTGTATGCAAGATCGAAATTATTTTCCTCTGTAGCTTTTTCTTCCTTGTTATAACGGATTTACAAATCGATTAACGATATTTGTAGCACAAATAAAATGCCAATTTCGGTGAGGAACTCCACGAGCGCGCCTTCCAGACGCCCACCCGCCCGGCATGCGTGCGCTGCCAGAGTGCCAGTCCAAGCTAATAGTAACAAAGCACCTCAAACTCCAAACTGATCCAATTGTGAGTTTTCATTATGTTTGACATTGTTGCACAGATTTTGTTTGGTTGTTTTTCCCCTCCATTTTTGTCAACCTTCAAAGGAGTATTCCTTTTTTTTGTTTTTAATTTAACTTGTAGGCCTCTGTATAGCCATAGGCGTAGGCCTTATTCAGTTATTGTTATTATCATCATACTTACGTGATTGCGGAGATTCGTGATTTTATTTTGGTTAAATATTTGATAACTATTTTTAACTTACCTGCAATATCGTTTAGGTGAAGTATCAGCATCGCCAGGTGTCCATCTGTCAGCAACACACACGATTTAGATGAAACTTGACTGCAAACTTCATCACCCGTGATGCTAAATCTAATACTAATAGTCCTATTTTCACCAAATTTCGTAGATCTTCTGAGGATCAAGGCCTCCTAATGCCTAACAAATCCCATGAAAAATTACATATTAATAGTAAGGTGGCTTAATGAAATATTTTGGAATTACCGTTTCCTGGTGGACAAACGTGCCAAATGTTCTATGAATGTTCCTCACGTCATATTGATTAATTTCAGACAGGTAGCCACCCAGAAATAGGACAATGAGACCTCAATAGGGGATACTTAAATTCAACATAGGATATTACCTGCAGATATGACGTCATATGTCCTCAGTCGGTGTTTTTACAACAACAGCTATTGAAAAAAAAAAATCAACACCAGTCAAAAATGCATCTAATTAAACTGATATAGACGTCACCGTTACATTTATTCACTTTAAATAAAAAGACAGCATGTAATGCTTCATACATGATGGCTGTAAATAGGGGACATTGGCAGACAATATCTCTGTTACCTCCGCCACCGAAGGTGGATGAAGGTTATGTTTTCACCCCTGTCTGTTTGTCTGTCTGTCTGTCTGTGAACTAGATATTTCAAAACGTTGTGGACGGATTCGGACAAAATTTGGCAGAGAGGTAGCATATGACAAGGACGAAATGATTCGATTTGGTGAAGATCCGGATTCGGATCCGGCTACTAGAATTTTAAAAGTGATTCTTCACCAATACCATTGGGAGATATGGCCAAAAACGATACATGGCAGGATATCTTTAAAAAGTTGTGGACGGATTTGGCCGAAACTTGATGGAGATGTTGCGTATGTGACAAGGACGAAATGATTCGATTTGGTGAAGATCCGGATTCGGATCCGGCTACTAGAATTTTAAAAGTGATTCTTCACCAATACCATTGGGAGATATGGCCAAAAACGATACATGGCAGGATATCTTTAAAAAGTTGTGGACGGATTTGGACGAGACTTGATGGAGATGTTGCGTATGTGACGAGGACGAAATGATTCGATTTGGTGAAGATCCGGATTCGGATCCGGCTACTAGAATTTTTTAAGTGATTCTTCACCATTGGGAGATAGGGCCAAAAACGATACATGGCAGGATATCTCAAAAAAGTTGTGGACGGATTTGGCCGAAACTTGATGGAGATGTTGCGTATGTGACAAGGACGAATCGATTCGATTTTGGTGAAGATCCGGATCCGGATACTAGAATTTTAATGTAATTCTTGTCCATCAAGTGAGAGGACTAAAACCGATACATAGCAGGATATCTCAAAAAAGTTATAGACCGATTTGGCCGAAACTTGGTGGACCGGTTGTGTGTGTGACAAGGACGAATTGATTCGATTTTGGTGAAGATCTGATTATGGATGCGGATACAAGAATTATTTAATATTGAGAGATCGGGTGAAAAGCGATAAATAACATGATATTTCAAAAACGTGTGGAAGAGTTATTACTAAACTTTGGGGATGAGTTGGTTAGGTGACGAGAACAAGCCGATTAGATTTTGGTTCAGGTCGGAATACTGATTCGGCCCATCAGTGGATACAAAACATAAACTGTTCATCCTAGCGGGGGTACGTGCCCTACCGAGCGCTGTTCTCGTAGTCTTAATGTTTTGGACACTTTTAATCATACTTCCTCTTCAATATTTCAATTATCTTGGGCAAATTTTGGACCTTCAGTAATAACTATGATTTATAATATCTATGAATTAAATAAAGATTGCAAATTAATTTACCAGCAAATTCACTTTCACATGGAAACTGGCACTGGCACTCCATTATTTTATTTCTAATTCGCCCACTATATTTTTATGTACATGTGAGGTGTACAAAATAATGCTCTGCGACAATGCCTTGTGTTAGTGGAAGCACAAAGTTTCATAGGTGGTGTATTATCTAAGTGTCAGCGGTTTGCATACCTACCAGAAGTATATATATATATATATCCACAAGTTATTCCATCCAAGGAATAATTTCCTTTTCGTCCATTTCAGGCACCAAGAAAACTTAATTCAATTCGAAATTAATGTATCTCCGACAAACACAACTGGAGTGTCTATATACTAGCAGCAGTGCCAACTTGCAATTAGAAGCCATTTTATATCCATGGAGACCGACGCCCCGGACCTGTGATTCTTTTTGTTGCTGTTAATGATCTTGTAAAAGCTTAAAATTTGTGCTCATTTGAATAACTTTGTATTCTTGTGACATTTGATTAACCTTTACTTGCTTGCTGATGTAATCATGATACAAAATGATTGTTCTCTTCTTTGGAAAGGTGACGAGAATGGCTGAACTCATGTCCGTCTCAATTGAAAGGAATGGAAGGTTGGAAGAAATCAATGATGAGGAAGAAATTGAAGACGAATTATCTTTTCAACTTGACAAGGTACATTTTGAACAGCACGTTGTACAATTCCACCGCCGCGTCTGAGGTTTGTAGGGTCTCCGCTCCGGGATTGTGTCTAAACCCCAACTGGAGTATGGTAGACTGGTCGGTATTCTCTTAATTGTAAACCCACGGGCGTTTCTTTGAGAAAGTCGGAAACATATCATCTTCTACGTGTTTTTGTATGCTGAATCCAAAAAACAATGTTGCCAAGCGGAATTTTTAAGTTAACATGCCCAAAATGACAAAATTCAAAATGGCCACCAATTCACACTAAAAAGCTTATATTTCAGCTACTAAACAATGTAGAAAGTTGAATTTGGTGGCTATACCCACATTTTTGGGGACAGGAAAGTTGATTAAGCCAAAATAAATTCTTATTATGGCCACCATGGTCAAACAGGTATGATTTCTAATATATCAGAACTTGTAAGCCATCAAAAGATTAATTCTTGTAGTAATCTATCCACTTTTATTCTGCCAAAAATCTTGCCATGATGATAACTTTTCACATTTCATTCAATAGTTGTGTAGTTATTTTACTATACATATGCAATTCAAGACGTTTATGCAAGTCTTCAGATTTAAGTTTGGTTTATGCATGTGAGGTCTTGGTTAACATCAGCACAGGTAACATGGTCCAGTACAAGGAAGTTTTGCTTGCACCGGAGATTTCTGCAGCCAGTTTTGCATTGGCAATGAATAATTTCCAAACAAGCTTGGGGAATTGGCTCCAAAAACATAAGGATGGGTACAAGATCATTCTGTTCAATTTGCCATCCCATATTTTCTGGATTGGGCAGTCTCTCTGTATGGCAATATTTGCCTGTCGCCACACCATCACCTGAAAGTGCACTCTTTGCATATATGGAAACTGAAGGCATCACTTGTTGGTGGCAACTTTTCTAGACTGTCAGTGCGAGCAAAGAGCATATGGCGGGCCTCATCAAGTGAATCTACTGCAACCTTGTAAATCTTGCACATGAAACACTCTGCTTGTTTCATAGCATCACTTGTCAGTTCATCCAATCCAACATTCAAAAGAAGGTCAAAGTGATGCTTAAAGATTTCTCATGCTGTTTTTTTGGAATGGCCATATACAAATGAAGTAGTGTCTGTGCCGGTCAAAGCATGGAATTGAAGAATGCCTTTCTCTGATCCTTTAGGCAGCTTCTCAAACACTTCACGCAGGGGTATGTATTTTGGTTTTCTCGCTGTCCCAGCCATCAACCACACTTTGCACATGCAGGAAATTTCATGTAGATGAGCCAGCAGAATAATAAGGACATCAACATCCCTTGAAACAAGAACAATGTTGTCCATAGCCATCTCTTTGCTCATGTGAATGGCATGCAAAATGAGTCTAGTATCCCCCCTTGTTCATGGTTGGCTGTGAGATTGGTCAAATTGAGACCTTGATTTAAGCTTATGACCTCTTCCTCATCAGAGAAACCACTAGCAACAACAATTGTTTTCTCGTGATCTTGAGTTTGAAGCATCAGTTCATCTGATATGAACTTGGCATGGTCAGCTTTATTTTCAGGAAGAGCAAGAAAACTTTCCCAATTGTTTGGAAGGGGAACATTGCGATCTTCGATGACTCGACGAACAGCATGAGTACTTCTGTTACGTCTTGATCGTGTGGATGCCTTGATTGATATTTTCCGGTATCTGCCAAATACTACATCGATTCTTTTGTATGCACTTCCTTTTTGCAACACATTTCACAAATGCATCTGCCACATGACCAAATGTTTTGGCCTTGTCTGGCTTTCCAAGTGCTACATGCTTGGCCATCAATTATAATTAATCAATCCTGATTCTCCTTCAAGTGTGATTGATGGTGGGCAAGTAACATGCTGTGTCAAGACATCGGCCAATATTGACATTGTACCAGTTCTGAGGGATTTGTTCATTTCACAAAGTGATACTGGTACTGGCATGAGTTCATGTCGTAATATTACTTCCATGTTGACTTCCCGACCACCTTGGTAAGCAACAAGGAGTCGGTGCAGGATACTTCAATCTACTTTCAGAATGGTCTGCTTGGCAGTGTTCTTGTCTTGCATCTTTATTTCATACAGGGTTGCAAATGTCGATGCATTATTCTTGTGAATAGGATCTCGAAATTTATACTGGACAACACCTTGCTCTTGATCATGAGGCATGAGTCTGCCTTTGACAAAGGCATTTAGTTGTGTTTGGCCATGGTGATATGCAGTTAGAAGAGATATTTCAATGTCACCAGTGGCTATATCCTCCGTTACAATGTTCTGTAGGGTTGAGTGCTGCTCAGATGAGAACACCTTTGCTTGATCAAGCAAGACAAACAAAGCATTTTCATGTTCGTTGTCATAACACTACTACTACAACTTTCTTGTCCCCAAAAATGTGGGCATAGCCACCAAAATCAACTTTCTACATTGTTTAGTAGCTGATATATAAGCTTTTTGGTGTGAATTGGCGGCCATTTTGAATTTTGTCATTTTGGGCATGTTGACTTCAAAATTCAGCTTGGCAACATTCTTTTTTGGATTCGGCATACAGAAACACATAGAAGGTGATATGTTGCCGACTTTCGCAAAGAAACGCCCTTGGATTCATTGGCAACTTTTGGAAATATCCGACCAGTCTATGATGCAAAGTACACCAAACAGGCCTACGGGAATAGCTGGCCTTGCAGGAAGTTTCTCGTTGCTGTTGTAACACCACCTTGTGTCGAACCACATCAAATGCACTTGCTTTGAGCCCTTGGACGATGGAGACCATGTTTGTAGGCTAATTTAAATATGGGATAATAGACCATTGTAGTTGTCTATTATCCTGGTGTTGGGCTAGCGGCTAGGGTGCCGGCTTAGGATCCTGGGTTCGAATCCCGGTCGATCGCTGAATTAACGCCAGGGGGGTTGACTCAGCCTGTCATCCTTCCGAGGTCGGCAAATTGAGTATCAGTTCACTGGTAATTCCCTGTTTGTCGTTAAAGGCGGCAAAAAGGGTTGGCGTCAGGAAGGGCATCCGGCCGTAAAACATTGCTTCAAAAAGGGGACCAAAAAACAACAACAACCACGGTTCCCGAAAAAGGCCAACCCCCGCTTTGCGGGGAAAAATGGCCTCTAAAGGTGTTTTTTTTTTTAGACCATTGTAGTTGTGACTGCCATATTCTAGCAAGCTCCATATTTTACAGTAGGGGGCTGTCCAAATTTATTACGTAAATTATTTTTGCACATCTGGTCCCATTGTCCCCTGCTGATGCTCCATAACTCTGAACCAGGGACCCCTCCCTACCAGCCCCCAATAATTACACAGCTTCATGAGTGTCAAATGCTTTCCTTGAATGTCAGATGCTTTCCTTTTCCCTCACAATTGGTATTATATCGTATATTTGGCTTGTTGCCAACTATGCTTTTATAGAGCTACAGCCATCATCTGAACAAGTCTGCATATATTTTAGAAGTGCTGATAAGGTTAAGTCGTCCCTTCAAATTATTCTTCCATGTTGCTGGCGTAAAGTCCAGTTTGAGTGAACTCCTTTAAACTGCTTTGTGATTATCCTCCACGGTAGGCGGCGGAGCATCTCGCCAAGCTGTTGCAAGTGACGGAGGGAGTGGCCGAAGAAGTCTGTGTATTGGAGAAAACCTGCAGCCAGAGCACACGCTTCCTTACTGCATGGCACACCCTTCTCACAAAAGGACGTCAGACCTTCAGCACCGGCACTCCGGGGGAACAAGGCTAGACTGGAGAGAGAATAAATAAATTAATCAAGCCTCAGCTCTTTTTGGCTTAAACCATATTCACCTCTTGTGTAAATTCTCTTGTTGGTATTCTGTTTGTCACCGTTTAACAGTTCGTATATAATATGAGTGTGGTGTATCATGTAAAACAATAAAATATTTTGGTCATATAAATGTTAAAAGTTGACCATAAAATCTCTAAGCAGGTTCCAAGGACTTCATCATTTTTTTGCAAATAGATTTCATAATAATGCATTAATCCTTAATTATATTGCAGCAGTGCATTGTGGGAGTCATAATTCTGTGGTTGAGCGTGTTCTTAAGCCAAAGTAGTGTCGAATTTGTTGTGAAATTACCTTTATATAGCAAAACAGCTGAAAAAGAAAAAAAAATTAAGCTGACCCTGCATTGTAGTCATCTGTTTATTACATATGCTCATTTTGTCGTCTCCCTTCTTCCTGGATATCATCTCTTTTCCTTTCTCTACTCATTAACAAATAAAACCAAAAAAACTTTTAACCTCACATCATCGTCTTCCCATACACATGTGCAATGTAATAGATACATGGTTCCTAACCTGTAATTTGGAAGGTGTATTCACAGACCGGCTGGCTAGTGAGCTCGTCCCCCGCGAAACGGCAATCACTTCTGTGTTTGTCTGTCCGGGCTGTAACTTTTTTTTTTTTTACCATTTGAGTTTCCTCATCAAATTTTCAACAAAGCTTTATTATGAGAATATGGAGAAGACAAATTAATAATTTGGTCAAGAGGTCAGTCACATAAAATCATCAATTTCCATCGAATTGACCGTAAATTTGAAGAATTTGCATATTGAGTCATTGAATTGGTTCACCAATCAAAAGCAAGAAGCCAATTGTTTTTTTAGATCAAAAGGTTGAATAAAATCGTCAATTTTCATCCACATGACTTGATATTTGAGCATGGTTTGCATATTGGGTCAATGAGACCTATTGCTTTTGAGGTCAAAAAGTTGAGGTCGCCTGAAATCGTCACAATTTTTTGTATTTTTGGCCGTTTTCATCAAGTTGTTCAGTATGACGTGGTCAGCTTTACATTTTCAAATCGTTTTTAGTTTAAGCTTTGTCATGTATGTTTGATAATCTACTACCCCAATGGGTTGATAAGATTTTAAACCTGCAAACCTTTTGGATCAAAATGTATCGACTACACAATCGAGTCACTGCAGGTAGGCCGAGCCAATCGACGACAAAAATATCGAATTGCCACAACGCATCTGGTGACGGTGCATTTTTATGCAAATGAAAAGAAGAAATAAACAGCAAATTCATTTATACACTTTAATACTATTTAAAGACTTCCATAAACTTTGAATTTACAAAGTTGAAATAGTCAACGTCACACTTCCATAGTTTTCAAAAAGCTAATATTCCAAAACTGTTAGAAAAGGTATATGATACAGCCTTTAAAAAAAACACTTAAATACTCGGATATAAAATGCTATAAACTATAACACAAAAGGCGATACTAAAGCGACAAAGGGTTTGCACATATGTACAGCAACACGCACGAAGGCAAAAAATAATAAACGGCTTCATGATACAAAAATGTACAAGAACCAAGCTTGGTAGACAACTGTTGCAATTTCACGTGTACACGGTTTCGACGAGAGCTGGTTTAGTTTTTATAATGGATTTAGTGGCATCACCACCATTAGGACGTGTATAACCAGTCCAACTAAAGCATGGAAAGACGCGAACCTCGAGCACGAGCGAAATCCTCATCGTTTCTCCTGCGTTTAGGGAAATGAATTTAAGCATTTTTTTGGATGTTCGTTCAAACCTACAGTATACGCATGTATCCACTCATATACCTTAAACAAGTGGGGTTGGTTTTTATATTAGTTTCCCAAAATGCAATGCTTTCACTGCACCTTTTAAATAATTTTCAACCGAAGACGTTCCCTCAGAGATCAATAGATTTATGAAGAAAAAAAAGAAAAGCTTTGGAATTGAACTGATCAAACTGAGGAACAGGCAGAAAAGACCTTTAGTTTGAGTACAGTGGTTAAAAGTAGTGTTTTTGAGAGGTTCTGAAAATAGGATGAGAACTAGGTAGGGGCCATCATCATACGACGACTTATATGGGGAGGGAATGACTTTTTTTTTAAAAGAAAGGGGTACAGATGAAGTGGGGGGGGCGGGGGGGGAAGGGGTGGAGGGCAGAGGGGGAGGTTGTCAAAAAGAACACCCTTTCACATACACAATAAGTATGGCTGCTATCGATCCCAGGGATAGAAAATGCTCTGCTCCTAGAAAAATCATTCGTGAAAAATGAGAGGGTCATAAAGTGTCAGAGAAACTCAAATGAGCTTTAAACCCATAGATTTGAACACTTCCGACACATTGCGACAAGTCAAGCGTCTTTGTAAAGGAACGAGAACGATGCTACTACGTCTGCGATGCTGACGGTTCTCGATCAATTCACTTGCCGATCAATCCAGGCCTAAACGAGGAGCGTTCCGGGCTATAGAAGTGTGATGGGGCATTTGTCTGTAAAGCTTTTGAGCAATTTTATGGATACCCAAGATGTTATTGGACACAATTTGAAACAAGACGGAACCGTGCGTACAATTCTCACTTTTCGTTTTTTCTTCCTCCCTAAGTGCCGAAGTTTCTTTGGCACTCATTAGGCACTCATTAAGAACCAGGGCAATCTCCGATCAACATGTGAAGACGCAAGGTTTTGATACATTGTATGCAGCGACTTGTGGTCTTTTGCAAATAATGTGCATGAAACACCGCCTGGATAGGATGTAACCAAAGCTGTTGTTTGGCCAGGTATCAAACTACATCAAATGCAACCACACACAAAGCAGGTCAGCCAGCTGATGTAAATGGACCGTGAGTTGACAGCAGCAGCACAACTTGAGGATGGTTAAAGCCACCACTTTCGTTGACCGCGTGTCACGAGACCTGCTCCCGAATGCAACAAGATTCCCAATAGGCACTTCAAACTGGAAAGACCATCTAAACTACAAAATGGGGTTATCGCCAGCAATGCCAGTAGGCCATTCCATATCGATTTTATCAAATATCTTGCAATGTTTTTTTCCACTGACCTCTTCCGATTATCTTGATATTTGGTGTGGAAAATCCACAGAGAAAAGAAGGCATGCTCATTTTCAGGTTCCCATGGCAAAACGGTTCCTGAGATACCACCTTGCTCCACGTTAGCGGATTTCGAACCGCATTGCCTTCGAACCGAAAAAAAATAGCACGGCTGACTTTCCTGGCAGATACAACATCTTTGTAAAATGGCAAGAAAATGATAAGAGGTAACCAAATTTCACTCGAATTTACATGTAATTACTGTCGTGACTTTCTAGAAGTATTCAAATTGTAAGAGTGCCAAAAGCCTGCTCTGGAACCACACAATGTCCAAACTTTCATCGTCCAATCCGAGTTGAAACGATCGCCGACAGTTCAAATGTAAATGGGTTACCTCTTCTGTCCTGCAGGCCACCCGATCCTTGATGAGCCAAAGTTATCATCAAGCTAACAGTGCCAAAACCAAAATGGTATGGATCAGTTGTTTGGTGGGTTGCGATGCCAAATCCAACTCTCATCCCGTCATTTAATTTTCCAACTACCTGGCACAGCCCCTCTCTTTCCGAGCCCTCTCCAGAAGTGCGCGGTCCATTGTGCGCTCGTTGTGCCCCCGACAATGTGGACAGTACCATTTTCCTTTTGGCTTATGGCTAAGGCCCACACAACCAAAGTGGAACCACTCGATGGCACAGGCAACATTGTCACAGCCGATCATGTCACCGTAGGATACTTGATTGCATAGACAGTACGTGGGTTCATCAGGATCGACCATCGATAGGTCCAAGCCTGGAGGTGGAGAAGCACCCGCTGGCATGGCCATTCCCAAGTCACCACTGCCTTTGCCTCCAGCTCTGCCAGCCCGCTTCTTCTTCTTCTTCCCAGATGTTGTGCCGCTTGATACTACAATTGAGCCAGAGGTTAAGAGAGGAAAACAAGAACATGTAAACCAAAGCATAATATGCTGGATCCCATTTTTATGCAGGCATGCACCTTGCACAGTCATTTTTCCATACAAGGATAGTTAAATTTAAAAAAAGATAATGTGCTAAAGGACATGGAACAAATCACATATTTATGCATTCACCTGCTCAAATATCAACAGCCAGTAAACAGCCACTTCACATATTCTATTTGTATGTACACACGCACGCACACACACACACACATCTCGTTTTTTCATTTCTGTTCCTTACAATTCTATCACACACACACACACACACACACACACACACACACACACACACACACACACACACACACACACACACACACACACACACACACACACTTAATTAATTGTACAGTATCGGTTGTTCCTAAACTTAAATAATTTAAAGGATTGCTGTAAATGATGTTAATTTTACAACATCCCATATTCAACTTTATGTAAATTGTAAACCTCAAACATAGTTTCCCCACCTAAAGCAAGAACCTTAACCCGTAAGCAACTGACTAGTTTCCCGACTGCATGGATCCTCAGCTGGGAACCGTTCTTCCTCGAGGTTTTGATCCTTTCAGCCCAGGACCTCTCCTAACGGCAGATCCACAACCTCGATCATGGATCCACATCAATTGATGGTAAATCAGTGGATCCACAACCTCAGTTGCGTCCAGGCAGTCGGTCAACCCATCAATGCAACCTCACTTATCCCAACTTTACTTGCAATAGGATTTAATGTGTTATCATATATTCATAACTTTCCTTACACATTCTATAATATGATAATGTCATTAAATCATTCACATCTTACCCTTCAACACATCAATCGACCAAACAGCATGACCACACCACCTACCTCTCGATCAAGCTCTATTTCGAATGGTCAAACTGTCATTTATAACGGTTTTTGGCATGCTGCCGTATCCTAGCAACCACCGATTCCTAGCAACATTAATTTGTAGTACATTTAATTATTATATTGTACTGTATTTACATAAAGATCTCATAAACCACCTTTAGAGGCCATTTTTCCCCGCTAGCGGGGGTTGGCCTTTTTCGGGAACCGTGGTTGTTGTTGTTTTTTGGTCCCCTTTTTGAAGCAATGTTTTACGGCCGGATGCCCTTCCTGACGCCAACCCTTTTTGCCGCCTTTAGCGACAAACAGGGAATTACCAGTGAACTGGTACTCAATTAGCCGATTTCGGAAGGATGATAGGCTGAGTCAACCCCACTGGCGTTAATTCAGCGATCGACCGGGATTCGAACCCAGGATCCTGGGATCCTAAGCCAGCACCCTAGCCGCTAGCCCAACACCAGGGTTCATGATCTCATGAATAAAGATCTCATGAATAACATTATATTGTACTGTACTTGGATTATATTGTACTGTAATATAATATTATATTGTACACTTAGAATGTTCAAACTTGTCATATATAACGGTTTTTGGCATGCTGCCGTATCCTAGCAACCACTGATTCTTAGCAACATTGATTTGTAGTATATTTAATTAATATATTGTACTGTATTTACATAAAGATCTCATGAATAATATTTTTACTAGTCGTATTGTATTTCACTAATTCGATTTGGTATCGTTTTGTGATTTTAAAGAAAACTTGTTTTAATCTATCAACTGCAGCTCCCTGTGCTAGCATACGTCTGACTAGTTGTTGTAATTTATTGATCAGTTCAGAGTTGTGTGTGGTTGCTCTCACAGTCCTAATTATTTCACCTGCAACCGTACCATAAAATAGCTTTTTGGGAATGTTGCTGTCAAAGAAAGGCATTCGGACAATGTGGAATGGAAATGCATCTCGTTTATCAAATAATTTGGTGTGAAATTTATTATTATGGATGTCAATTTGTAATTCTAAAAAGGAAACTGAAGTGGAAGTTTGGTTTTCCTTTTTAATTCAAGTTCTTTTGGATATATATCATCATGAAGCTGCTCAAATATAAATCCATCATTAATTGCCAACAAATCATCAATGAACCTGAAGATGTTTCCGCATCTTCGTGCAGTTGTTAATTTATTCCTGCACATGTTTTGGACCCAATCAAACTCGTACATGTGCAGAAACAAATTTGCAAAGAAAGAGGCCGGATCAGAACCCATGGGTATGCCCACTGTCTGCTGGAGTATCTTGTTGCCAAATGTAAAGAAACTGTTGTTTAGCAGAAATCGAACACTTTCTTTGAGTTTACTTTTTGAAAAACTACATGAATATTGATTATCCTTTACAGACCAGTGTGCTCTGTTTTGATATACATTAATGTATACTTTATTACCTCCTGCAAATGCTTTATCTATTGCTCTGTCCAATGCGGTTACCAGCTTGTCATGTTAATGTTTGTGTACAATGTGGAAAAATCAAAGGTTGAAAGACATTTTGCTTTACCCTTGTTATTAATGTTGTGGACACTGTCGATTACCGGTTTGGAATTGTCAATGATCCAGAATTTCTTAATACCAGAATAAAACTTCACTTTTTCATGGTAGTTTTTTAAGCATTTATAGATTAGTTTCATTTCCGCTGTAATACTGCCCGACAAAGGTTTCAAACTACATTCTCTACTTGCGATGATGAACCTCATCTTACAAGGGTGTTTGTGCATTTTTGGGATCCAGTAAATGAATGGTAATTTATGGTGTTTATCCGGAACTAGCAGTCTTCTCACCGTTGAGTGATTTGTATGGTGTTGTATCAAGTCTGTTTTGTTCTCGTTACTTATTTTGTAGGTCTTTGAAATTCCCGTGTCTAAGCCCAATTCTTCCAAAAGTGTTTGAATGTAGAATGTTTTACATACAAATGCAATATTATTATTTGCTTTGTCAATTGGAACAATAACATATTGTGTTTGAAGCTGCCTTAAGCAATCACGTGTCTCTGGATTGTTTAAAATTGCCTTCGGATTATTGATTCGAACTTTTCTTTTCAAATCAACAACTCTCCTTTTCACATGTTTCTCTACCTCCTCCAACCATAAAGCCATTCGTGTGTTTGGTACTTTATGTTTATCAATTTGTTCTTTCATCCATTCGCTCAGTCCCATCATTGTAAGTTCCATTGCTTTATTCCAGTTTATTCTTTTATTTTCTCTATAATTTGGTCCCTTTGTAAGTAACACGTCGTGCAAAGTCCTTCCTTGGCACACCTGAGCTCCTCACCACATACAAGGCTTTCATCCGCAGCTCAATGGAATACTGCTCTCCCCTCTGGACTGGTGCTCCTGCCTCACACCTAGCTCGTCTTCACGCTGTTGAAACCAAAGCATTCAGAATCATTGGAATCTCCCGCGATGAAGCTAACTCCAAGGGCCTCTCACTCACTCACCGCAGGCAGGTTGGTGGTCTTTCCATCTTCTACCGACTCCTCTCTGGCCTTGCCCCCCCAGCTCTCTCTGGGCTCTGTCCCGCAAATATTCCTACAGGTCGCACAAGATCTGCCTGCAACCCTCTTATGGTCAAACTGCCAAAATCAAGACTCTCTGCTCACCTTTACTCCTTCATTCCTCTCTTCTCCCGCCTCTGGAACAAACTCCCTCACTCTCTTCAATCCCACTCCACCCTCCAGGTCTTTAAAACTGCTGTTCACCACCATCTCTTATCTTCCCCCATCCAAAACCTTGATCTTTTCTACCCCCGCTAATTTCACCCCAATTCCACTTTTTTGAAATACCAACTTCTGTCCTGGAAGTCCTTGGTGTCCTTGTGTTTTATACTTCTCCCTCCACCCCCCCCCCTTCCCACGCCTCCTCCCCCCAAGCCCTCTCCCTTCCACACATCTCCCTGCTCTCAAATGTTGTGTTTGTGTGCTTCCCCTTCTCTCCCCATCTTGTTTTCCACTCCCTCTTTTTGTGTGTTTTGTTTGTCTGGTTGATTTGTTTGTGAAGTAAATGTTAGCTCTTTCACGAGCCTCGATTCAGTATACAAAAACACACACACACACACACACACACACACACACACACACACACACACACACACACACACACACACACACACACACACACACACACACACACACACACACACAATTCTCAGGTTCAGAGTATTCGCGGGTGATAATTCGTGGTGAGTACGTTTCTCTATTCGCGGAAAAGTGTCACAAATTCGAGGGTTTTTTTTCTATTCGCGGCCATGTTCCGCCAAATCACGGTTTTTCAGGGGTGCAAAAATAAATAAATTATGAGCCGCTAGCTTGGTAAATTTATAAAACACATCTTTCACCAGCCATGCATAAAGCAGCTGGACATACGTACATACGCAAAAAAAACATCTACGGCATGCATGAATAATACACTGATTTTCATCGACATTTGCCTCGCCATTTCCATGACTTTCATCGACCATCACAGATTATCGTCGACATTCTCGGGATTTGCCTCACCATTCACGGATTTTGCCTCGTCATTAGCGGTTTGGTCCTCTGCATTCACGGATGTTCGCGACTCGGGAAGATACCCCCCCCCCCCCCCCCCCGCTATGGAAAGAATGCCCTGCTATTCATGGTTTCACAATTCACGGGATTTTCCAGAACCCTCATGGCGCTTTACATTATCATGCGAACGCGCACACACCGCACACACATACACAAACATACACACACACAGACACACCTTCATCTTGCCCTATTCCTCTCCCTCCCCATTCAAAACCCACAGATGTGTACTCCCCCTCCTCCTCCCCTCCCTCCCACGCACATGTACACAGACATACTCTCGATCTCTGTCCCACCTCAAACCAAAGGGAAAACAGGACTTAGACTTTAAAAGACTTGTGAAACAGATAGGTTTTGAGGGAGGTTTTAAAGGCAGGAAGAGAGTCAACATGTCGAACAGAGGAAGGCAAGTCATTCCAGAGCAGAGGTGCAGCAAAGGAAAAGGATTTCTCGCCAAACGACTTGGTGCTGGTGCGTGGCGGCTCTAAGGTCATAGAGTCGTCGCTTGAACGAAGCCGTCGCCGAGGTTCATAGAGAGTGAGCAAATCGGAGAGATAGTGAGGTCCCGTTCCACACAATGATTTATAACATAGTGTGAAAATTTTGTATTGCACACGAGCAGAGACAGGCAGCCAGTGTAAAGATTCAAGAAGCGGAGTAACATGGTCAGACTTCTTCGCCTTACAGACAAGACGAGCGGCAGAGTTTTGACGAGCGGCTATATACTCAAGAAATTTGGATTTGAGATCATAATATGAATACGAGGCAAGAGTACCATAAGTATTGGAACACTAACTTAAAGTAGTAAGATAGTTCGTATTTGGTTGCATATCCCTTGCATGCAATAACTGTATTGAGCCTGTGACCCACTGACATCACCAAACTCTTGGTATCTTCCTTTGAGATGCTTTACCAAACCTTTACTGCAGCCATTTTCAGTTGTTGTTTGTATCAGGGGGTCTCTGACTTTAGCCTCCTCTTCAGCAAGTTAAATGAATGCTCCATTGGATTTTAATCTGGAGATTGACTTGGCCAGTCTAAAACCTTCTACTTTTTTACCTAATGAACTACTCCGTTGTGTAGGCAGTGTGTTTTGGGTCATTGTCTTGCTGCATTGTGAAGTGCTGCTCAATGTGTTTGGAGGCATTTTCTTGTAGAAAGGCAGACAAAATATTTCTGTACACTTCAAAAAATTATTCTGCTGCTGCCATCATTAGTTACATCATCAATAATATGAGTGAGCCAGTTCCAGAGGCAGCAATGCTAAGAACACCAGTGGTTTCTTTCTTTTTCAATATATTCCAAATTGTTGCATTTGCTATGCCAAATTTTTGTGCTATGGTTCCAATTGAATTATTTGTTTATTTCAGCTTCAAAACTGTTTGCTTTTCTTTCATAGACAGTTCTCTAGTCTTCATGTTCGTTTATGCGGACTGACTCCAAAGGCGAGTTATCGCCACCACCCTGAACCAATTACAAATTTCCACCTAAATCTCCTTTCGTCAAATGTCAGACCCGATCACCTGATTGGTCAGAGACTTTGACCAAAAGGATTATGATCTAACCCCACATGAAGTTGGGAATAATTGGAGCCAATGAAGAAGTCGCACGGAGACTCAGACAAAATCTTATGAAGTTTGGGAAATAAAGGAATTTTGTTTTTTACTATATAACAAAAAAAAGTTGATTTAAATCTATAAAATGGTTCAAAAGTTCCGTGAGAGAACATACACGCATTTGGGCCATGCGTCAACCAACCAACGCTGTGACAATCAGTATACGACTCCACCAGTTTTGAACACTTCCTGCAGAATCGCATTTACTTTGCTGTGGTAACTACTTTGGCCTTGTTTTCACGTGTTTTTGCAAGCATTTTTGACCCATAATGTCTGAAAACAAAGTCCTTGGAGTGATAGTGCTAATAATGTGGCCAAACGGGTAAGGAAAAGCATCAGCATGGATGGAAAATGCAGGTGATAAGGTGTGTGAACATCAGGTTGATATTGGTTGGAGCTTGGGTTTGAGTCCATCAACCATTAGAACCATTCTCAGTCCACCCTGAGTGCCTTCTTCAAGAAGCCTACAGTTTCTAAGGAGGATGAGCCCCAGCCTGGCCTACCCTCCCAGGAGTGTCTCCGACCGTATGCGAGCTCTTACACAAGCTCCAGCTGCATGCACTGGAGAGCACGTAACATTGTATTTTCTTACGTTTGACGACAAGTGGAGTCTTTTCAATCAAGTAACTAATTAAACAGCTCACAAGTATTGCTCCCAAAGAGTGTTCACCTGTGCCACGAGCCTTCTTGCTTTTGCTGGGAGGGCCGCTGCTCTCGTCGTCTCCGAGCCGATCGAGGCAGTCACCATTTGCCATAGTCCTTCCATTTTCCAGGCCGGCTCCATCGTCACTCCGGATGGCTCCGCGGCGCGAACGTTTCCCAATGCGTTCGCTCGATGGGCTTTCGGCGCCACGAGCCCCTGTCCCTCCAGTGCAGGCTATAGATCCAGAACTAGAAATGCTGCCACCCTCGCACGAACGCGCCTGTGCCTGAGAGCAAAGGGCAGAAAAACATTCAAAATCAAACCCGCCCCCAAAAGCTGCAAAATATCATAGCTGTGAGGTTGTGGGTATTTTTCTGTTTATTGTATATTGCAATGAGTATCGAAGCTGTGGCGAAGTAATGATGTATATATTGCATTTCTTGCAGAAAATCAGTTCATACAAGAAGAATTAACGGTGTGATGTGGAAAATAAAATTAAAATATAAAACACAAAAGTCATACGTCCAGCTTGCGGCTGCGAGTCTCGGCTAGCTCCGCCAACCCCGTGGTGAGCCTCAGCTTTTCGTCAGCCAGTTCCTGGGCTCGAGCAAGCACCGTACGGAGATGAGGCAAAGCCTTTCCCCTGCTCCCAAATGTCCCACCAACTTTTGAGCCAGAGCCTCTTGGTGGTAAAAATACTTTTCCTCCTGTAGTTTCTAAACTCTCAGGGTAACCTGTGGGAATTGTAGCCCCACTGGTTCGAACCCCAGCGTGGGAAGTAGTCGGCGTTGTTGCAGGACGCATTTCCATTTGATTCGCCGAGAGTCCAGAAGCATCACCTTCCTTCTCATGATCCCACCGTGACACGGCCTCCTCCAAATCATGGAGAGCCCCTTGAAGAACAAACAGCAGATATTATGTTCAGCAAGAAACTGAAACAATCATTTCAACATATTAAGTACAAACAATGATAGCTCAAAATTAAACCCCAAATCTATCAAATAATTAAGTGCAATGGCTGGGAATATTCATGGCTCGTTGTCGTGAGAAAAAAAAAGTGGATCTCCTTTATCTTCTAGATTATGAATGTCAAACTTGCTACAGAAGGCATGTGAGGTGGCAGCAAAACAGAAGGAATATTTTGACCTGATTTACCACTGGCCATAGATCACTAGGTTGGTGGTCTTTCCGTCTTCTACCGACTCCTCTCCGGCCTTGCCCCCCCACCCCGCCCCCCAGCTCTCTCTGGGCAGTGTCCCCCAAATATTCCTACAGGTCGCACAAGATCTGCCTGCAACCCTCTTATGGTTAAACTGCCAAAATCAAGACTCTCTGCTCACATTCACTCTTTCATTCCTCTTTTCTCCCACCTCTGGAACAAACTCCCTCACTCTCTTCAATCCCACTCCACCCTCCAGGTCTTTAAAACAGCTGTTCACCACCATCTCTTATCTTCCCCCATCCAAAACCTTGATCTTTTCTACCCCCGCTAATTTCACCCCAAATACACTTTTTTGAAATACCAACTTCTTTCCTGGAAGTCCTTGGTGTCCTTGTGTTTTATACTTCTCCCACCCCCTTCCCACGCCTCCTCCCCCCAAGCCCTCTCCCTCCCACACATCTCCCGATGTCCCTGCTCTCAAATGTTGTGTTTGTGTGCTTCTCCTTCTCTCCCCATCTTGTCGACCGCTCCCTCTTTTTATATATTTTGTTTGTCTGTTTGATTTGTTTGTGTGATAAATGTTAGCTCTTTCACGAGCCTCGATTCTGCATACAAAAAACAAACAAACAAAAAAAACTGAAAAGTAATTAGATCCAAAAACACCTCAATTCCATCCTCTATACCCGACCACTCCATCTCTCCCCATCTTGCTCTTCTTCCACCTCTCTCCCCTTCCCTCTCCTTCCATACCCTCCTCTCCTTGCAAACTATCCCTGCCTCTAATGCAGCACCACCCCTACCACCTCTCTCCTTCATTCCCCCTCACTCTTCTCTCTTCCACCTCACTCACAGTTGCTCCCTCAACCTCACTCTCTGCGCCCCCCCTCCCCTCCAAACCTAACACTCTATTCCTACTCCTCTCAACCTCCCTCTCTGTACTCCCCCACCCTCTCCTCTCTCTGTGTGCCTTCCCCATCTCTCACTCTCTTTTTTCCTCTGCCTCTCCCCAACCCTCACACTCTCTCTCTCCCCTATTCCTCTTCCTCACCACCACCACCACTCCCCCCCCCCCCCCCCCACACACAGCTGTGCCTCTCTTTTTTTTTTTCTCTCTCTCTCTCTCTCTCTCTCTCTCTCTCTCTCTTTCTCTCTCTCTCTCTCTTTCTGCCTCCCCACACACACTCTTTCTCTGCCTCCTCCCCCCATTCTCTCTGTTCCCCCCGCTCTCTCTCTCTCTTTCTCTCTACCTTCCCGACTCTCTCTGCCTTCCCACACTCTCTCACTCTGTGATAATCACCAACACTCTCTCGCTATCTCAATGCTCCTCACTACCACTCTCTCTGTGTGCCTCTCTCTCTCTCTCTCTCTCTCCGATCCTCACCCCGATCACTTCTCACTGTGCCTCACCCCCACTCCCTCCCCTGTGCCTCACTACCACTCTCTCTGCATATTACCCCACCCAGTCTCACCTCTCTTCCCCCCCCCCCCCCTTCTCTGTACCTCACTTCCCCTTTCCTCCATCTCCGTGCCCTCCCCAACACTGTCACACTCTCGCTGGCCCTACCCTCCGACTCTCCTTCTCTGCACCTCCTCCCCCTGCACTCTCTCTGCACCCTACCCTGCACTCTCTCTGTGCCCTCCCCCTGCACTCTCTCTGGCCCTCCCTTCCCTCTCCCACACCACTCTCCATATTTCGCTGCCCCTCACCCCCACCCCTTCTCTCTGTGCCTTCCCTGCTCTCTCTGCCCCTCCCCCACTCTGTTTCTCTAACCCTACTCTCTCTCTCTCTCTCTCTGCAACTCCCCCCATAGTCTCCACACTGTGCCTCTCCTCACCTCTCTCTCTGCCTCCCCTCCCCCCCCCCCCATTCTTTCTCTCTGCACCTCACCCACTCTCTCTCTCTGCGCCCCTACACATGATCTCTCTCT
>NW_027618871.1:15000-58995 GCF_964187855.1 Myxine glutinosa | reverse complement strand
CCAGATCATTCATACACACACATACACACCCATACACACACATACACACACAACACCAACCAAGCAACCACCTACCCTTACATCTACACCACCCAACACACAAAACAAAACACACTCATGCAAAAATTAATTCATGCAAAAACACACACCCTCACCCACTCACTCATATACACAAAATAAGAAATAATAATGGTAAAAAAACAAACAAAAAAAACAACCAACCTACACCGTTCGACATGTCTCCATAAACGTCCTCCAGATCCAAAATGAGCCTTTCAAGGCAACCTGGGCTACCTTGTCATACATCCTCCTTTTTGTCCCACACACTCCCAGCCGAGCAAGAAATGCAGAAAAGGAATTGCCAATATACCCTCAACACCCCACCTCAAATGGCTGACACGAAACTGGCCAACCCTTCTCCCGGCACTCTGCCTCCAGCTCACTGTACTTTCCCCTCTTCCTCTCGTGCACCTCCTTCACATATTCTCTTTCCAAGGACTGGTAGACAGTTACTGTATAAGAAACGCGTACTTGAGGTTGTTTCTGCCAAAGGGGGCCATACCACCTATTAGAGCCAAGGGTGTACTTACTTTTTCCACATGCGAAATTCGCATTTATGTTTATTTAAATTATACAATGGACTACAAAATGTAAATGTTTCATGATATTTGTTATATTATATCACCTTTATCTATCAATATTGTTGAAATGAAGATCAAATAGCTGTATGTTGAAATATGTTGAAAAAGTCAAAACTTTACATGGGGTGTACTTACTTTTTCACGTGACTGTATATTGATACGCACCGAAACTTCTCGAACCTTCCAACCACGCCCTGTGACGCAGTTCTGCCGCCACACCCTCTGAGCCCTGATTGGTGGCTCGTGCTTACCGTCAGCTCCTCTGCCGCCCTTACTCGTTCCCGCCCCGACCCTCCTTGGCCTGCCTCGTGTTAATTCGCGCCAAAAGAATCAAAGGCAGTGCAAAGAGGCATGAGGCTAGGGAGGCGGGATCAGTCAATGGAAGTAGGAGTAGGACCTATTCTCCTTATGCTACTCACAACGCAGAACTAACATAGGAAAAGGACTAAGCTCACAAATACTAAGAGATAACTACACTATCGCGAGGCTACATGTTGCTTGTGTGACTAACGATGAGGGGGAAATTTAACCTTTGTTATACAAACTGTTACCAAAACTCAAAACCGCAACACTACCCCCCTCCCTCGTCAGACTCGTCCCCGAGTCGAACCTACAAAAATTGGAACGACCGGTTTTGAGAAAGATCTGGGAATTAACTTTTACTTTTACATGTGACATATAGATGTGGTTCCCTCTAACATTTACTCTAACCGGTGTATGCGACAGTTTTAAAACACTAAATATGTCCCACCTATTGCGTTGAGTAGCTACTCCAACAGAATCACGCCCACAATTAACCAAATCCGGTATTTGTCAAACTAAACATAGAGCCGGTGGGCAGCATTTTTATATACAAGCACAAAACCTACTCCTTATTTACAGTTCTATGACCCAGGACCTGTCCTTTTTGAAAAGAAGATTGGAGGGGAGAGAAAGCACAGCAAAAACACAAACACTCATCATCATCACATTTGCTGCTTGCTTCTTGCATCTTGCATCTTCTGTGTGCATATATCAAACCGGTAAGCCCCCTGACCGGCATACAGGCCATTCCTGCTCTTCAGAGCTAAATAAACTTCCAACTCTTCTTGTCCCTAGCACACCATAATAAAAGTACACAAAAACTGTGTTCATTTTATTTCATTGCCCGGCAGGGCCAACCTTATGTGGTCCGACTGCGTGACATTCATGCCACTCAAAACAAGTGGTCCGTAGATGCAAGGTGAATTTACAGCAAGGTGCTGCATAGCAGAGGTGCAAGGCCACAAAACCTGTGGTCCATAGTGTATAATGTGCAGCAAAGTGTTTGTGGCAGCAAAGTGCTGCACAGGTGCAGCAGAGTTACAACAAAATGATAGGGCAGCAAAGTGCTGCGCAATTTGGCTGCACAGATGTAGCAAAGTGCAGCAGGGATGCTGCACAGGTCGATGGTGCTGCACAGTTCCACATCCGAAATGGTCCTCGGGTGGGGGGAGAGACAAAGCACGACCAGCAAAGCGGAAAGGGCACAACGGTACACAAAAACACAAGGTAATGCAATACAAGGGGGCGCGGAAGAGTGAGCAGAGCAGGCTCGTCCTTATCCGTTCGTACCCCCGCAACGTCGGCTTATACTACCCTGGCCCTTTTTGTATTTACAATTTCGTCTCTACGTCTTATCTCCCATATCCCCCTCTAATACCAAATTCGTCTCCCAATCCCTCCCAGGAAGGAAGGAATGGAACAGAACAATGTCTCATTACGTCATGATGCGTCTTACCCTCAAACACTTTCACAAAGAGTCCTGGTGTGGAGCATCGTCCTCCTTGGTGAATGGCTGTGGATGGTGCGAAGGGAATTCTCTTGCTAACTACACTACTGACATTAACTTTTAAACTACCAGGGGTTGTACCCTGCCAATCGGCCATCTTTAAACTATGTGGTTCTAAAAACCAAATTCCCATTGCCCACTCTGCAGTGCCCTTGAAATTTGGGTCTCACTCCCTCAAATTTTCACTCTGTGCCCTTGCACAATATTGGGGCTGGGTCGTGTGGCTCCACTAGCAGGTCTACCTACCTGCGCACCTCCGCCACCCGAGCTTACCTGCTCCTGCGACTACCTAAACTGGGGAAGGCCCCTCCTGGCTCTTTACCCCCTGATGCCCTCCTTGGCATTGGGCTACCCGGGTCCTTCCCTTGGATCCTCGGGCCCCACTCAACTACTCACAACTACCCTAATAGGCTCCCAGAGCCTCCCTGCGTCCTCACCTGGCAGACAAACTACCAGTGGCGGAGTGCCCCAATAACCATACGCACCAATTAAAACACACGCCCAGCCATTTCACTGACTCATGCACCCTCCAAAGCACTACTTTGCCACTACCTGCTCCACGGGTGTGAATATCCAAACAATTTACCTAAGCCCACTACCTGGCTTTATACTACCCACCCCGGGCTTCCGTGATGGGTTCCATCTCTCCCCATTCACTCCTTCGCACCTTGCATTCCACAACTTTTATTCCACACCAAGCATTCCACACCATTTATTCGCACACCAATTATTTCACACACCTTTTGTCTCACACACCTTTTGTGCTAACATCCCTATTTTTTTTTCATACACCTCAAACACAACTCCATTTGTCTCACCACACAATTCCTCATACACACAGCATCATCTATCTAACTGCTTTTGCCCTAAAACTCGTGCTTTCCCGTCATCCCATTACACGAAGCACTCCCTTCGTCATTATCAACCATCTAATCTCTCTACGTCCCCACTACAGTACAAATGTCACTACTTAAATCTCATGTCTTCTACTGTCTTCTAATTCCCTATCAATTATCCTAGCTCTCCCTCGGCTAACTTCGGTGCCCCATGGAGGTAACCATCATTGGCACCCCCATGTGCCTATCACTGCCATCCCCCTAATCTAATGCTCATGGGCCCGGACCGTGAGAGGAATGGTTAAACTACCATTCCCCCACGTAGGGTACACAATCCTCATTCGTCCACTACACTTGAGCCTCTTCGTGCGGCACTACATCGTCACAGCTCGGCTTCGAAAGGCCGAGCGATCCATTCGGTTGGTTGGTCTACTGTAGGTTGGGTCCATCCGGCATTTTCGATCCAGGGGAGGAGGCATGGATGGGCCGAGGTTCAGAGATCCATCTCTGCCAGGGGCCTCGCGGTCCCACGCACGATGGTCCAACCGCCCACGGTCGGAGCACCACATCCGCCAGGGTGCGCGGCTCCGAACTCTCCTACCTCCCCTTGAACCTCGCCGTTTGCCTTTGCCGCCACGGCGTGGAACCAACCATACAGGGCGGGGGCCGGCACGAATCGTGCATGTCGGTCCTTGTGACACGGCCGTAGCATCGATCCCCGCTGGTCCCTGCCGCACACAACTCACTGAGGGCTCACGTCGGCTCCGTTGCGCTAAACGCTACCCCGGTTGGTGTCGATGCCTGAGCCGCGTTCTCACCACTCGCGACCCACTCCGCACTCGCACACTGAGACGTCCCTGCGCCTCCCATACATTCCATACATTCTGTTATAGCACACTCTCCTTCCACGTTCTCTGGTGTGCATTCTCCCTCGCACACCGTACTCGCACCTGCACACCTAGGCGCACTCATACCTTACACACACTTCAGTACGCACTCTTCTTCTACGCACTCTCTCGTTACGTACTCCGTAATGCCCACGGGTGTGCACTCTCCCGGTACACACCCAATCATCGTACACTCTTTTTCCCCACTCTCTGTTGTGCACTCCTTCGTACACTCTAACACACTCTCCTGTTACACACTCTTCCCACACACATTCCATCATACACTTTTCTCGCTCACACTCGCGTTCTGGTGCACACTTTTCTCTAACATGCGCACCAGTCGCCCTCGTACACCGCACAATGGACCTTCCACGGCCGCCCGGGTTTCGTCTCTTTCCCAAGCGCGCCAAAACCCTTTTCGTGCCAAACACACTCGCGCCATTATATCTCACCTTGGGGACCTTCTTCTCCGCAAGCAGCACCTGCAAACTTTTCATTTTGTCAGCAAGTAGGACATCATGATGTGAACACGAACTTTGTGTGCATTCCATTTCTTCCCTCTGTGATTTATTTCCTTTCTCTGCCGTCTCTTCGGCCCCAATCATTTCTATTCGAATTATTTCTTTTTCTACCTCGACGACCGCCGGCGCCAATAAAATTTTATTTTCCAATTCGGTGACCGTCGGCTTTTTTACACCCCGTGTCGCGATTTCTAAACACTCGGTCAACCCAGCTGCGCTCTGCCCAAGCTCGCTCTCCACGCGCTCCTCACACCGTGCCACCTCGTCGTGTCCCAATGCGACCTCCTCGCCCAACCTGCACCCTATGTCCTCCCCCATTTCTTTTATTTCCTGGATGTATTTGTCACTTCGGGCATCCATTTTGTTTTCCAACCCTAATAACCCATCTTTCATCTCCTTGGTGGATTTGTCACTCTGGGTATCCATCTTTCCATTTATTATATTTATGTCATTCTTTTGGGCGTCCATTTTCACATTCAGTTCGCCCTTCATTTCTTTCATGTCCTCACCCGACTTGACCATGTAGGCCCTCATTTGTGCCATTAATAGGTCCCAATTCCCTTGCACAGCGGGCTCGGCTCTCGCCGCCACGTGCGAGGCGCCGCCATTTTCTACCCCTGCTGCCGGCACCTCTTTAATTCTCCCTTCGTCTACCAGCTCTTCCTGTGGGTCCTGGGTCATTAATTTTTTTTCTTATCTACCCCCACCGGCATTCGACCGCCTTGACTAGCCATGGTACGAATATACAATTTTGGTTTTAAAAACTAAATTTCGTCCACTCGCAATTTCAAGTGCGTGAAGCGCACTACAGGTCCAATCCCACTCCCGACACCAAATGTTACGGTTCTCCACCGCCCTTCTCACCCTTACCAAGGGGGGATTAATCCCCTTGTTCTTTCTGGGCTTGGCGGAACCGAGAGACTTGAAACGCCTCTTCCAGAGAAACGCAAGGTAGGGTTTCGGGACCAATTCTCGCTCATACCTAAATCCCTGCGCCGCCACGGAAGCGGGGAAGCAAGCCTCGCATGGGCCACGTGTGATTTGGGTACACCGAGCGGATTGAGTACCACGTGGTCCGTGCAGTTTTCTAGTAGTGGAACCCGATTCGAGCGGTTCTACTCGTACCACGCTTAGCCAATGAGGAAATTACGAGAACGATCGAATGGAAAGGAAGAACACAGGTTTAATTATTATTCCCACACGTATGTACAATGATCTGTAGATGCAGAGGCACAGAGCAGCACTTAAACAGTCTTATTCTTAACGCCCAGACTCTGGCCCGTTACACTCACACAGGGAATTGCAGGCAGGTTGATTTCCAGGCCAAACGCTCCGACGCGGTCATCCAGGAATGGCCCCGTCCGGCTCTCCATGGTTCCAGCACATCCCGCGAAGATGGCAAGCAGGCGGTGGAAGGATCCTCGTAGCGCATCTCCTTAACAAAAGGCAGCCGATGAGGTAGGAAGGAAAAGGTACGCATCTCTCAGCGCGACTGGCGGTTACACAGAGCGTTATCACTCGCGTAACTCAATGCACTATACGCGACTCGGCTTCAAGCTCAACCGAGCGTCACTTTCATATGAGCGCGTATCCTGATTCATGCACGTCTTTCTCCACTCAATGCCAACTCAGTCCTCGTACCTCTCTTTTCAATCCAGCTGCTCGCGAGTCCTCTGCTCACAAGCTCTTCACTTACTGCTCGCGAGTCCTCCTGGGGGCTTTGCGCAACTGCTTATATTGATACGCCCCGAACCTTCTCGAACCTTTTCGAACCTTCCAACCATGCCCTGTGACGAAGTGCTGCCGCCACACCGTCTGAGCCCTGATTGGTGGCTCGTGCTTACCGTCAGCTCCTCTGCCGCTCTCACTCGGTCCCGCCCCGACCCTCCTAGGCCTGCCTCGTGTTAATTCGCACCAAAAGAATCAAAGGCAGTGCAAAGAGGCATGAGACTAGGGAGGCGGGATCAGTCAATGGAAGTAGGAGTAGGACCTATTCTCCTTACTCAACTCAATGCAGAACTAACATAGGAAAAGGATTTAGCTCACAAATACTAAGAGATAACTACACTATCGCGAGGCTACATGTTGCTTGTGTGACTAACTATGAGGGGGAAATTTAACCTTTATTATACAAACTGTTACCAAAACTGAAAACCGCAACAATATATATATATATATATATATATATATATATGTGTGTGTGTGTGTGTGTGTGTGTGTGTGTGTGTGTGTGTGTGTGTGTGTGTGTGTGTGTGTGTGTGTGTGTGTGTGTGTGTGCATGCGGCATGTTTTTGTGTAGTTCTACCGATATGATTTTTATGATCTCCAATGTTAATTAGGCTAATTAACTACAAATAATCCGGAAAAATTGCCGTGACGAAATTTATGTGACGAAATCTGGGTTTTTTTTACCACAGCACTTTGAGTATTTTATAATAAAGCAAAAGTGATTTATAACCTCTGAGCGTTGGTAAGCTACCTGGCATGTTCCTTATTCAAAATAATCTGGACACGATTGTCGTTCCAGGATATTCATAGCTCAGAATTTATTATCGAAAATCTGAAGGGTGGGTGCACACCGCCTGCACCCACCCCCCTCGATCCGCCAGTGTGCCTGCTTCCAATAATCAGCAAGGTCATGGAATCCATCATCGCTTCTGACATCAAATCCATCCTCTTCTCCAATGGCTTGATCTCGGAACATCAATTTCGATTCAGCCCAGGCCATTGTACTCTGGGCATGCTGCTTCTGCTGTCTCAACAATGGATGCAGGTCCTCAACGCCAAACAGGAAATTAGAGCAGTCTCTCTTGACATATCTCGGTGCCTTCGATACGGTCTGGCACCCCGCCCCGCTCAACAAACTCTCCTCCTATGGTATTCATGGTAATCTCTATGCATGGCTTGGGGTCTTCCACTCCGGTCGCAGCCAAAGTGTGGCTCTGAATGGAAATCTCTCATCTGCTCTTCCTGTCCAGGCTGAAATTCCTCAAGGAGTGTTCTGGGCCCTGTGCTTTTTCTGGTCTTCATTAATGATCTCTCCGACTCTCTGAAAATCCTCTCTATCTCTTTGCTGATGACTCCACTCTTTGCCGCTCCATATCTCAACCCTCAGATCAGCAGTCAGCAGCCTCTACACTCTGGGCAGACCTGGATAACATCACAAACTGGTCAAACAAGTGGAACATGTCTTTCAATCCTGACAATTCTCACACTCTCACCTTTTCTCTCTGTAATGACCATCTCGAAAATCCTCTCGAAATCCATCTACTTCCTCAACAACCCTCTTGAAGAAGTTCTGTCACTCAAGCTTTTGGGTCTCACTCCTGGAAAAACCTCATTTCAATGCTGGCCACGAAAGCCAGTCGCCGACTGGGCATCCTCCGTTGTGCAAATTCCTTCTTTGGCACTACTGAGTTTAACACCACACACAAAGCTTTCATCCGCTTCTTGATCGAATACTGCTCTCCCCTCTGGGCTTGTGCACTTGCCTCACACCTAGCTCAGCTTCACACTGTAGAAACCAAAGCTTTCAGAATCATTGGTATCTCCCGTGACGAAGCTGATTCCAAGGGCCTCTCACTCACCGCAGGCAGGTTGCTGGTCTTTCTGTCTTCTACCGATTCCTCTCCGGCCTTGCTCCCCCTGCTTTGTCTGTACTCTGTCCCCCAAATATTCCTGCACGAGATCTGCCAGCAACCCTCTTCTGGTGAAACTGCCAAAATCAAGACTCTCTGCTCACCTTGACTCTTTCATTCCTCTTTTCTCCCGCCTCTGGAACAAACTCCCACACTCTCTTCAATCCCTCTCCTCCCTCCAGGTATTCAAAACAGCTGTTTACCACCATCCCTTATCTTCCCTCATTCAAAATCTTGATCTCCTCTACCCCTTGTTAAAACCCCCAAAATCCACCTCTTTCAAATTCAGTTTTTTCTGAAAGTCCTTGTAGTGTCCATCTTGTTTATCCCGTCTACCCCATCCATGCCCTATCCCTTCCACAGATCTTCTGATCTCCCTGTCTCTACCGTTGCTTTGCTTCCCTCTATTTCCCTTCCCCCTCTTATCTCCCACTTCCTTTATTATTATACTAGAAGAGTACTCGGTGGGGAGTATAACATATACGAAACAACCATACGTTGCCATCGTTGGTAATAATAGCGCAGGCTTTGATGGCCTCCTCTTGTGATGAAGTGCCTTCCTTGCAGTACCCGCTACAGTGCAGTGCTAGCAGTTGCAGTGCTAGCAGAAGTACCCGGCATTGCCGGGCGGGGGAGGGGAGGGGGAAGAGGAGGGGGAGGGGGAGGGGGAGGGGGAGGGGGGGATAGGGGGAGGGGGAAGGGGGGAAGGGAGGGGTGAGGGGAAGGCCAGTCAACAATGACGTTGCAGTTCTCATGGTCGGAGAGCAGCACAACAATCGCGACATCATCCTGAATCTTCGCAACAGCACGAAGCGGCTTTTGGAGACTCACCGATCCTGTGACGCCCTCCAGTACCGGCGTTGCCAGGTGGGGGAAAGGAGACCCATACATTCCCAACCCGTACATTCGCCCTCTCGACTCAAGCTCACTCGGACAAAAGCCTCGCACAAATTACACCGTGAAGGCCCAATGGCCATGTCTATGCCACAAATCAAGTACGTGAGCGAGTCGGGCGCACTGAATTGAAAATATATAGAACGCTCATACTCCGTGAAAAGTGAAGCCAACTGGCGGCGGGGATGGAACATCACGTGATCGCTCTGAGCGAATCAGCGCGCTGCTCTGCCACCGGTGAGAATCCGTGTATAATATTCCTCGCTGAAAAAAAATCTATTGTGAAACATGCTACTATCTATGCTAAATCATGCTAAATGCTAATCATGCTAAAATCTATGCTACTTGCTGTGAGTTTATGGCGGCAAGGAACATCACGTGATCGCGTCACGAACATCAATCGTGATCACGTCATCACATAATAGTGATCGTCATCAATGAGCGCGAATGAGCGAATCAGCGCGCTGGAAATTTTCCTTCCTTACTCATGGCGTAAATATGGTACATTATTAAACAAGTACAAAAAGTTTTAATTAAAACAAAAGCCGCGTCAATGTTACACAATGCCTAGATGCAGCTGTGCCTATAACATTGATGTTATAGGCACAGGACATTCCTATTGATTTGATTACTTGATGTTATTTTTGTGCAAAGTGAAAATATATCTCGGCAATTTCCCGTGTGTGGCGACGAATTTTTAATATATCTCAGCATTTTCCCGTCTGTTATTTCAGGCAGTGTATGACTGACCATGCCGCGATTTAAAAAAAATATATCTCGGCAATTTCCCGTGTGTGGCGACACGTGAACGAAGCTATGCTCCTCTCTCCACATTATTGTGACGACGTATAAATTAAATATTTCATCGTGACGATTGTCATCAAATGGACGAATTTTTAATATATCTCGGCATTTTCCCATCTGTTATTTCAGGTGGTGTATGACTGACCATGCCGCGATTTAAAAAAAATATATCTCGGCAATTTCCCGTATGTGGCGACACGTGAGCGAAGCTATGCTCCTCGCTCCACATTATTGTGACGACGTATAAATTAAATATTTCATCGTGACGATTGTCATCAAATGGACGAATTTTTAATATATCTCGGCATTTTCCCGTCTGTTATTTCGGGCGGTGTATGACTGACCATGCCGTGATTTAAACAAAATATATATATCTCGGCATTTTCCCGTCTCTTATTTCGGGCGGTGTATGACTGACCATGCCGCGATTTTAAAAAAAAAATGTCAATGGACTTGAAGTTACAGGCCTTTGAGAATTCATTTCGTTCTATAAAGGGCAACTTTCATCGGATTTTCTTCCCGTTTTTTTTCAACTGAGTCTAAAACTATGTTAGCGACTGTGAAAAATGAAATGATATATCGAATTTGATTTGAAATAAAACTGTGTGAGAGACGAAGACACCACGGGCCTACAAAACAGGCCTCAAAGCTATGCGAGTGAATAAAATGGTGGATATTTGTTTATATGAAGCCTCTCCCAGAATGGGTGGAGCTATGGTTCCCAGAATGGGTGGAGCTTTGAGGTTTTGTCTTTTCTGCAAGAACAAGAAGAAGAACAAGAAGAAGAACAACAACAACAGCAGAGGGCACTCTATGACCAGCGTCTGCGACGTGGCTAAAAATAAATGTACTACAATATTTTTGAAAAATTTCATTGGTTGCTAGGAGACGGCAGCATGTAAAAACCGTTTGAATATTTGAAATACAGTTTGATCCAGAGGTAAGTGGTATGGTCTTGCTGGTTGGTGGACACGATACATGTAAGGGAAATTATTTTGGTGTCCTGTATCTGGTCGTGCTAGTTGGTGAACACGGTAAATTTAAGGGAAATAATTTTCTGTCATTCTTCTGAGTGGTTGCTTCTCCTTCCCCGTATTTTTGTTCATTGTATTGTTTTTTTCCACTCTCTTGAGTTGTGGGCCTTCCTTGAGTGGTATTACATTTATCATCATCATCATTGGAATGTCTGTTGTAAAGATACGGACATCAAGTCCGTATCTTGATGCAGAGAGCATCAAGCACCATCTTTTTATACCAGGCAAGTGCAACGGCAACGCACTAACGCAGACCTCGCTCGGCCCCGCCCACAGCGACCTCTCTCGGCCCCGCTCATAGCTGCCTCGCTCGGCCCCGCCCACAGCGACCTCGCTCGGTCCCGCCCACAGCGACCTCGCTCGGTCCCGCCCACAGCGACCTCGCTCGGTCCCGCCCACAGCGACCTCGCCCGGCCCCGCCCACAGCGACCTCGCTCGGTCCCGCCCACAGCGACCTTGATCGGTCCCTCCCACAGCGGCATCACTCCGCCCTACACGGCACTATCTATATATTATTCGTACAATGCCGGGTACTTCTGCTCGCTGAAAAAAAATCTATGTGAAACATGCTACTGAAGGAGCTGGGGCTCCCACGTCGATCGGAAGAATGGACGCGACAAAAAGCTGGAATTCATCCGAGTTGCTTTAATCAAACCAAACACTCAGGCACTCTGAAAAGCCCGTTTATTGGGCAGCAATATATATACATATTATCCCGGAGCGTTTGCCCAGGAAAGGCGAGAGGGGGCGTGGCCCAGCGTCCTGACCGAGGCCTGGCAAGTTGAGCGCGGGCCTGCCCGGGCGTCCTGGACGAGCCCGGCATGGTGATCGTTCCGCGTCCTTGATAGGTGCAAGGCGATTGTGAAAACCCAGCGGTAGCCGCTACACTACTATCTATGCTAAATCATGCTAAATCATGCTAAATGCTAATCATGCAGAAGTACCAGGCAAAAACACAATCGCTTTTCGCTCTGAAATACGTGCGAACGCATAACTGAGTTAATGGCGGCAAGGAACATCACGTGATCGCTCTGAGCGAATCAGCGCGCTGCTCTGCCCCCGGTCAGATTCCGGTCATAATATTCCTCGCTGAAATGCGCTGAGGTAAAAATATGGTTTAAAAAATATTATGAAATAAATTTTTAGGTCGGCCATGTTCTTCCCAGGCTCAATGGCCATGTCTGTGCCAAATATCAAGTACGTGAGCCTCTCCGTTTAGGAGTCTATCGGTAACATTACACACACACCACACACACACACACACACACACACACACACACACACACACACACACACACACACACACACACACACACACACACACACAAACTGTGTTTTATATATATAGATTTCATGTGTGTTTCTGTTTATGCTTTTGTGTTTTATGTGTTAGCTCTTACACGAGCCTCGACTTTGTGTACAAATATATATATAGGCTGGCCCAAGCCTATAGGGTAAAATCTCGAAGTCTGAAAAATACCGGTCCTACCTGATGCCCTTGTTCCATTAGACTATAGGTTCTCAAAGTGGTCCCTACCGCCCCCCAGTGGGCGCTGGGAATTTTCAGGGGGGCGCTCGAGAGTCCATGGGCGGTAGGGGGCGCTGGCAATTATTTGGGGGGTGCTGGCAATGATTTGGGGGGCACTGGCGATTTAGAGGAGCAGCGGAGATTTGGAGTGCTCATTGGGCTTCCTGCAGTCTGAACAGGCTACCCGGCGCCATTCGGCATATTGGCCATCCAATCAACGACCACATTCTTTCCCCCTTCGCATGGTTTTTATGATCACATATTCGCTGATGTCGTGTAGGTATTTTCTTGTCCATACATGCTCACGCAACAAACATGATAGTGTATGACACCAGCGAAATACTATTGGCCGCCAATGCGGCCAATAGTGCAACACTAATTTTTGTCACGTGGTGCCATTTCAACCAATCGGCTTGCAAGAATCTTTTTATGCGGGATATAATACACTCTATTCGTGCTGGACTATTCAACGTGCCTGGTTCAACTTTACAGCCTGGCCTTACCAGCACAGACATTGGGCATGGTATGAACAGTCAGTGTTAGCGCTGGTGTTAGTCTTTCGACATTTTGGCGTGTTGATTTCGTTCTCTCGTCGGATCCGAATCCAGTTCTCTCGTCGATTGCGCTCAGCAATGATTCCGTGGCCAGGCGGATTGATGAAATGTCACCAGATATAGAAGATACGCTGTGTAGTGAGCTGAGAAGCACACACTTCGCCATCCAGCTGGATGAGTCCACTTTGCATGACAGTGAAGCTCTGTTACTCTGCTACATTCACTTCATCCATGATCAGGAAATGGTGGAAGAAATGTTGTTTGCCCGCTCTCTCCAGACCGATACGAAGGGTTCTTCCATCTTCCAAACGTTGGAGAAGTATTTACTGATAAGAACGTACCGATGGAGAACATTCTTGCTTGCGCGACGGACGGGGCACCAGCGATGGTTGGCCGCCAGCGTAGTTTTATTGTGCTTCTGAAGAACCAGGTACCGTCCATGTTCGCCATTCACTGTGTCGTGCACCGCCAGCATCTTGTAGCAAAAGCTCTCAGCACCAGACTTCATACATCACTCCAAAGAGTAATCAAAGCAGTGAATAAAATCAAGGTGTCATCTCTGCATGATCGGCTGTTTCGTCAGCTTTGCCAGGAGAACGATGAGGCATTTGAGCGGCTCCTGTTGCATACCGAAGTTCGATGGTTGTCCAAAGGCGCTTGTTTGACCCGTTTCCATGCCCTCTTGTCAACAGTGGTCGAGTTTCTGTCAGAAATTGATACGGAGCTATCGGAGAAAGTGAATGCGATTCAGCATGATGTGGCTTACCTCACGGACATATTCAGTATACTGAATGATGTCAACAAACAACTCCAGGGTGACCATATGACGCTGAATAAAGCAAATAACGTGATCGGCGTGTTCGTAACCAAGGCGACTCTGCACAGGGAAACCCTCGGCCGCAGAGATATGTACCACTTTCCCCAGTTCGCAAAGGAAACTGCTGTTTCTGATGAAGAGCTGCTCGTTTATTGCAATCACCTTGAGAAGATTCGTGGAGATATGGAGCAGCGTTTCCGAGACATGCTAGAACTGTCGGTACCAGCATGGGTGATCAACCCATTCAAATGTGACATTCAAGATGTGAAGCGCGAATTACAGGACGAAATTATCAACCTCCACAATGATGATGAGGCGAAGGCAAGATTCTCGCAGCATGGATACGGCAAATTCTGGGTTCTGGAGCGGAGCAGATACCCCGCAATGTGGACAGAGGCAGAACTGCTGCTGATGGCGTTCCCCACATCATACCTCGTTGAAAGAGGGTGCAACGCCGTGATGGTGCTGCTGACCAAGTATCGAAACTGCCTTGACATTACCAAGAGGGCGATCTGCGTCTCTACCTCACTGAGATGGAGCCAGACGTTCGTAATCTCGCAGCGAGTCACCAGGCCCACCCTGCACACTAACGGTATTTGGGCCTGTGATAACAGATTCCTAGTTTGCCTCACCTGGACCTGTTCTGCTGAAACATTGTAGGTCGTGCAAAATAAAATAAAAAGTAAATTAAAATAAAGTAAAATATTATTCAGAAAATATTTGGCTTCTGTTATTTTTGCTTCCTATCTACATAACTTATGGGTGTCCGACCACGAACAATAGGACAAGGGGGGCATTGGGCCGGTCCTAGAGGGCAGAAGGGGGCGGTAGTCCAAAAAAGTTTGAGAACCACTGCATTAGACCATAGGAGTTGGAAAACTAAAAATTTAGACGATTGGATTACATTTGGAGGTCGCTCCAAATGACGACTTTTAATGTTTATGTTGTTATATACCCTGCTGTTGTCAGTTGAGTGCGTGTATTCTTTTCATTGTTTTGTGTGATATTTTCTGCGCTGTCTGTTGTTGTAGATATCTATGTTTCTGCCTGCGTTTTGTGAGTGACTTTTTGAATATTTGAATTTGCCTCCAACTGTCGTGATTGCACGACCTTAATCTTCTGCTTTAATGTCGTTGTCAAATATAAATAATTTTGTCAGTTTTTGATTCATTCCGTCTCATGGTTGTAGTGAGGCATGCACGATGTCAATGACCAGGATTTCATCCGAAGTTTGGCTTCTCGGAAAAGCCCAGTCCAGTATCCAAGGCACCGGTTTGCCAAGAAAAGGCAGTGTGCTCCGGCTCTTTGCTCACCACCATGTAGAGAACGGGATGAGTGTACGAGAGAGTGCAAAACTCACAATCTAAGCTGTCAATGAGTTCTGGGAGAAAGCCGGTATTCCCACCCAGTGCCCTGCTAACGCCGCAACCATCTCACGAAGAAATGGAACGTTTAGCTCCTTCTGAAGAAGAATCGCGGCCGAAAGGGAGATTCAGACCATGCTAAGGAGGAAATATTCATGGCAGACCGACATGATCTTTTCGACATTTCTCATCAAGAAGCACTCACGCCAATGAAGAACGAGGAGGACAAGCAGTTTCTCCTCATGCAGCGGGGAGTTGTTATATGGAGTTGTTATATGGCTGGAGTTGAGTTGTTATATGGCTGGGATGGATGTCATGCCAGCCCAGAGTTAATGGCAAAACCTTCGACCTGCAAGCACCTCTGGAAAGCCACGTGTCGACCAGGTCAATGCTGCTGTTCGACCTCCTGGCCACAGCCGGCTATGAGAAGGCAGCGATATTCCTGGCCAAACCACCCGTTGCTTGGACGACCGATGCAAACTACAAGGAGCTGAGCGCCCTGGTCAAGCACCTCAAGGTCGTAAACGACATAGCCGAGTGAGGTATAGCACTCATTCAGGCTTACAGAGGCCAGTTGACGACCAAGGAGGATGAACTGCAGGATCTCCTCCTCATTGTGGCAACCCACCGCACAGAGAAGCCCAGGTCCACCAAGGCAACACTCAACATGTGATTTTGGATGTGATGTGTCCTGACTAACTATGGATCGATGCTTTGGATTTTGAAATAATTATTGTTGTATGATTGATTCAGTGTTCTGAATTTGAATTACCCGTCTAATAATGTTAGAATGTGTTTGAGATAGAAATATCCGTGTTTCATATACGTGTTTGAAATGTCCGTTTGACTTAGTAGCTTTGTTTGGTCAATTTGTGCACATTAAATTACAAAAAATTTAAATTACAATTTGTGCACATTAAATTACAAAAAATTTAAATTACAATTTGTGCACAAGATGTGCATTTTGGAGCGACCTCTACATACTATTCAATTTAACTGCAATTTATGGTGTATACTCGTAATGGTCAAAGGAACGGGGGCACGAGGTAGGAGCGTGACTTTTCAAACCTGTTTGGTTTTGGGCCACCCTAATATATACATATATATATATATACTAGCAGAAGTACCCGGCATTGCCGGGCGGGGCGGGGGAGGGGAGGGGAGGGGGAAGGGGAGGGGAGAGGAATTGGGGGGAGGGGAGGAGGGGGGGAGGGGAGGAGGGGGGAGAAGAGGGGGGGGAGGGGAGAAGAGGGGGGGGGGAGGGAGAGAATGGGGGGGAGGGGGAGGGGGGAGGGGAGGAGAAGGGGAGAGGGGAGGAGAGGGGGGGAGGGGGAGGGTGATGGGGAAGGGGGAGGGGGAGGGGAGGGGGGAGAGGGAGGGGGAGGGGAACGGGGTGGGAGGGGAGGAGAGGGGGGAGGGGAGGAGAGGGGGGAGTAAGAAGAAGGGGGGGGAAGTACCCGGCATTCCGTGTATAAACGTGAGGGAGAGAAGGGGGGGAGGGGGAGGGCGAGGGGGAGGGGGAGGGGGGAGGGGAGGAGAGGGGGGGGAGGGTAGGAGAGGGGGGAGGGGGAGGGTAGGAGAGGGGGAGGGGAGGGGGAGGGAAGGAGAGGGGGGAGGGGGAGGGGGAGGGAAGGAGAGGGGGGAGGGGGAGGGGAAGGGGGAGGGGGAAGTGGAGGGTGCACGAATCGTCGAATCAGCGCGCTGCTCTGCCACCGATTCAGAATATGGATCTAAAGATGAAAGAAAAAAAAAACCTATGTGATGTGAATGGCAATGTTCCTCGCTGAAATGTGAAAAAAACGCAATCGCGCGGCAAGGGACCATCACGTGATCGCTCTGAGCGATCGATTGCAACTCTGCGTCGTGTCGTGGGCGTAGCCAACGTGGCCTCATGCTCCCAGGTGATTGGCTAACTCGAGCTTGAGAGAGCCATAATGCGCTACGTTATGGCAAAAAAATATGGATCTAAAGATGAAAGGGAAAAAAACCTATGTGGTGTGAATGGCAATATTCCTCGCTGAAATGTGAAAAAACGGATTCGCTTTTCGCTTCTGAAATACGTGCGAACGCGTAACTGAGTTAATGGTGGCAAGGAACATCACGTGATCGCTCTGAGCGAATCAGCGCGCTGCTCTGCCATTCCGGTCATAATATGCCTCGCTGAAATGCGCTGAGGTAAAAATATGGTTTAAAAATATTCTGAAATAAATTTTTAGGTCGACCATGTTCTTCCCAGGCTCAATGGCCATGTTTGTGCCAAATATCAAGTACGTGAGCCTCTCCGTTTAGGAGTCTACCGGTAACATTACACACACACACACACACACACACACACACACACAAACTGTGTTTTATATATATATATATATATATATATATATATATATATATATATATATATATATATTGTTACGGTCCGCGGATTAGGATGTTATTTTTTACCGAGCGGAGGTATAACCGCGGCCGAACTGTTCTTCCCCGATTCACCCGATTTACCCAAACGTTGGCCGTATCGCGCCACAGCTACTCAATCTGAAAAACTCTAAAGCGACCAAATGCAAAGAGGAAGAAGACGTACAGAAGGGTAACTGGGTTTATTATTATTTACACACATAAGCAAAAAGAAAGCAGTCACGTTTATTTACAGGGGACATGAGACGCAGGTGACACAGTTGCAAATTACTAGCTTATACTGACTTAGTTTACTACCCAGGACAGAACAAACAAACAAACTCACGTAGGCAAAATGGGGAACTTGCAGGCAGGAATGGCTGGAAAGGATGAGCAGGTGGGATCACAGGGCACAGCGAGCGGGTCCACTCCGGGCGGGAAGCGGGGGGGCCGGCGGCTCCTTGTAATCCGCTTTACAGCGCACACCGTCAGGGCTTCACGCGGCTGGTTGAAACGGGGCTGCCACTCCTCTGCTGTATCTCTCGTGTAGCTTGCTTCGTAAAAGCTCCTCGGCTTTCTCTTGGACCCTTCCTTTTCGTGTACCTCTCCACGCAGCTCAGCTCAGCCTTTCTCTCACTTCTCTCCAGCCCATCTGCTTGGGGGACACCCCGCGGCGGGTTATATAGGCCCCGCCCCTCAACCTTTGCGAACCTCCTCCAAACGCTCTTCCTCCGCCCTCTCAAATCAAACCCCTCGTGCTCGGTTGGTTGTTCGGGGCTGGCACACTCCTCCCCTCTATGACGAGGTGGAGACACGCCCTTCTTTCCCAACCCTGCCTCGTGGCCAATGGTGGTTGAAGAAAAACCGCCCAAAATGCAGTTGGCCATTGAAATGAAATGAAAGGGGATCTACTCTTATTTCACTTGGTGCAATGGAGTATTTAAATTAATGGGAGACAACAGCCTTACCCTAAGACACATAATACGATATAAGCTACTGAACAAGGGTTTTTATCGTGTCCTGCAATGTGGTGTTTATGGAATAACTACCGAGACGCCCTTTGACCTTCACACTACGGAGGTATTTACAAGGAATCATTACATTTTACAGAGGGTGATATTTACAACAATTTACTATACAATACAACACAATAAAAAAAACCACAAATCCTCATATCCGCAACAATATATACAGTGCATTCAGAAACTATTCAGACCCTTTCACTTTTTTCACATTTTGTTATGTTGCAGCCTTATGCTGAAATCATTTAAATTCATTTTTCCCCTCATCAATCTACACTCAATACCCCAAAATGGCAAAGAGAGAACAGGATTTTAGAAAGTTTTGCAAATTTATTAAAAAGAAAAAACTGAAATATCACATTGACATAAGTATTCATACTCTTTGCTATGACACTTGAAATTTAGCTCAGGTGCCTCCCAGTTCTCTTGGTCATCTTTGAGATGTTTCTTACACCTTGATTGAGTCCACCTGTGGTAAATTCAATTGATTGGACATGATTTTGGAAAGGCACACACCTGTCTATATAAGGTCTCGCAGGCTGACAATGCATATCAGAGCAAAAACCAAGCCATGTGGTCGAAGGAACTGCATGCAGAGCTCAGAGACAGGATTGTGTCGAGGCACAGATCTGGGAAAGCCGACAAAAAATTTCTGCTTGCATTGAAGGTTCCCAAGAGCACAGTGGCCTCCATAATCCTTAAATGGAAGAAGTTTGGAACAACCAGGACTCTTCCTAGAGCTGGCCCCCAGCCAAACTGAGCAATCGGGGGAGAATGTACTTGGTAAGAGGTGACCAAGAACCCGATGGTCACTCTGGCTGAGCTCCAGAGATCCTGTGTGGAGATGGGAGAAACTTCCAGAAGGACAACCATCACTGCAACACTCCACCGATCTGGGCTTAATGGCAGAGTGGCCAGACGGAAGCCAAACAGTTCAATCTTGGTTTCATCAGACCACAGAATCTTGTTTCTCACAGTCTGAGAGTCCTTTAGGTGCTTTTTTGCAAACTCCAAGCGCGCTTTAATGTGTCTTTCACTGAGGAGAGGCTTCCGTCTGGCGACGAAAAGTGTAGAAATCTCTCAAAGATGATCAAGAAAAATGGGAGACACCTGAGATAAATTTCAAGTGTCATAGCAAAGTGTATGAATACTTATGTCAATGTGACATTTCAGTTTTTTTTATTTTTAATAAATTTACAAAACTTTCTAAAATCCTGTTTTCTCTTTGTCATTATGGGGTATTGAGTGTAGATTGATGATGGAAAAAATGAATTTAAACGATTTCAGCATAAGGCTGCAACATAACAAAACGTGAAAAAAGTGAAGGGGTCTGAATACTTTCTGACTGCACTGTGTATATATATATATATAATTATATATATATAATTATATATATATATATATATATATATATATATATACATATATATATATATATATATATATACATATATATATATATATATATACATATATATATATATATATATATATATATATATATATACATATATATATATATATATATATATATATATATATATATATATATATATATATATATATATATATATATATATATATATATATATAGTCACGTGAAAAAGTAAGTACACCCCATGTAAAGTTTTGACTTTTTCAACATATTTCAATATACAGCTATTTGATCTTCATTTCAACAATATTGACAGATAAAGGTGATATAATATAACAAACATCATGAAACATTTACATTTTGTAGTCCATTGCATAATTTAAATAAACATAAATGCAGATTTTGCATGTGGAAAAAGTGAGTGCACCCTTTTCTCTAATAAGTGGTAATGCCCCCTTTGGCAGAAACAACCTCAGGTAGGCGTTTCTTATAACTGTCGACCAGTCTCTGACATCGACTGGGAGAAATTTTGCCCACTCCTCCATGCAGAATTCTTTCAGCTGTGCGATGTTTGAGGGGTTTCTTGCAAGCACAGCTCGTTTCAAATCCCCCCACAACATCTCGATGGGATTTAGATCCGGGCTTTGACTTGGCCATTCCAGAACCCTCCATTTCTTTCTTTTCAGCCATTCCTTGGTGGATTTACTGGTATGTTTAGGGTCATTGTCATGTTGCAAGGTCCACCTCCGGTTGAGCTTCAACTTTCCGACAGATGGCCTCACATTATCCTCAAGCACGCTCTGGTACAATGAAGAATTCATGGTGATTCTATGATGGTGAGCTGCCCAGGCCCTGATGCAGCAAAGCTGCCCCAAACCATAATATTTCCACCACCATGCTTTACAGTTGGTATCAGGTTCTTGTGGTCAAATGCTGTCTTTGGTTTTCGCCAAACATGTCTTCTGGTACTGTGGCCAAATAGCTCTACCTTTGACTCATCTGTCCAGAGCACATTGTTCCAGAAGTGCTGGTCTTTACCTAGGTGTTCATTGGCAAACTTTAGTCTTGCCCTGATGTTCTTTCTGGACAGCAAAGGTTTCCTCCTGGCACACCTCCCATGTAGATCAAATTTGTGCAGCCTCTTTCTAATGGTAGACTCGTGCACTTTGACATCAACAGTGGCAAGAGCTACCTGTAGGTCCCGTGATGACATTCTGGGCTTCTTCGAGACTTCTTTCAGCATCTTGCGGTCTGCTCGCGCGCTGAACTTGCTGGGGCAGCCTGGCCTGAACAAGTTGGCAGTTGTTTGGAATCTTCTCCACTTTTAGATGATCTTCCGGACAGTCCAATGATTTATTTCAAATTGTTTGGAGATCTTTTTAAATCCCTTCCCAGACTCATAGGCATCTATAACCTTCTTTCTGAAGGCATCAGAGAGCTCTTTTGATCTCGGCATTGTGATGCCACACACTTCAACAACAAAGAGCAAACCAAACTAAATGTCTGAGGTTTAAATAAGACAGCTTCCTCCAAGATCCTCTCTGACGATGTTCAAGTCATTTGCACCTGAGCTGGTGCACCTGATTCTAATTTTAGGTGTTTGAAGTAGTGATAAATGTAGGGGTGTACTTACTTTTTCCACATGCGAAATTTGCATTGATGTTTATTTAAGTTATACAATGGACTACAAAATGTAAATGTTTCATGATATTTGTTATATTATATCACCTATATCTATCAATATTGTTGAAATGAAGATCAAATAGCTGTATGTTGAAATATGTTGAAAAGGTCAAAACTTTACATGGGGTGTACTTACTTTTTCACGTGACTATATGTGGTGAGGAGCTCAGGTGTGCCAAGGAAGGACTTCGCACGATGGAGGATGCCCAGTCGGCGACTGGCTGTGGAGGCCAGCTTGGAAATGTGGTTTTCCCAAGAAAGATCATGGCAGATAGTGAGACCCAAAAGCTTGAGCGACAAAACTTATTGGAGAGGATTGTTGAGAAAGTAGATGGGAGGGTTTTCCAGTCGGTCTTTTCGGAGAGACATAGTAAGAGTGTGAGTTTTGTCAGGATTGAAAGACATGTTCCACTTGTTTGACCAGTCTGTGATTTTGTCCTGGTCTGCAGAGAGTGAGGAGGCTGCAGGCTGCCGATCTGAGGGATGAGGAATGGAGCGGCAGAGAGTGGAGTCATCAGCGAAGAGATAGAGAGGATTTTCCAGAGAGTCGGAGAGATCATTGATGAAGACCAGAAAAAGCACAGGGCACAGAACACTACCTTGGGGAACTCCAGCCAGAACAAGAAGGGGCGATGAGAGAAATCCATTCAGGGCCACACGTTGACTACGACCAGAGAGGAAGTCCGCAAGCCATGCGTGGAGATTTCCATGGATACCATAGGAGGAGAGTTTGGTGAGTAGAGCTGGGTGCCAGACCGTATCGAAGGCATGTGATATGTCAAGGGAGACAGCTCTGATTTCTTGTTTGGCATTGAGGCCCCCCATCCATTGTTGAGACAGCAGAAGCAACATGTCCAGAGTACAATGACCTGGTCTGAATCCAAATTGATGATCAGAGATCAAGCCGTTGGAGAAGAGGAAGGATTTGATATCCGAAACAATGATGGATTCCATAACTTGTTACGTTTATAAGTGTTATGTTACGTGTTACATTTATAAGTAGCTTATCATGATGTTTTCTTGGGAGCACCTCTCCCAGAAGTAAAAATATTATAAACCACAAACATGTTTGATACTTTTTTAAACATTCGCTAATGCTGTTTAACAATGAACTGAAAAAATTTGAAGGAATGTGGGCATCAGTCTCTGCTTATCACGTCGACAAATGCACCTGATCGAAGATCTACTGTAGTCTATATATCCCAGAAAGGTTACAAACATGACCCTTCTTGCCACAAACGTGGAGTTCTTCCAAAGGCGTTTTTCCAAAGCCGCTTCTCATTGAAAAATTAATAACACTTATGATGACAGCATATATTGTCATGTGACTACCCTCTGGTGAACACCGCAGGGTGACACAGATGACCAAACGAGCTTAAAGAAAATGCCGGTTATAAAACGATGCATGATAAAACTATATTCCAAATTGAAGCGTTCCCACACAGACCCAATACAGACAAAGGATAAAATAACTGGAAAATAAATATGTGTGGTCTGTGGCACTTAGCTCTAAGCTGCTCTGGAATCTCATCAGGAATCGTCAACGATCGTCACAGCCATGGCGGGAACTGCACGTTTTGCCATGCAGCTCATGGGCGGGAATACCAGGCCTCCATGCACAGTTCGCCCTTCCAGCCGTGCTTATCCTCACAATCTTGTTCGGGAAAACCGCAGTTCTCAGTCCGCAGTTCTTCCTCCTCACGATCACTATCAAGATGTCGGAACACGACCGTTTGTGATGAATCTTCCTTGCACAAGAGCCAATAAGCGACCGTTCACTATGGGATCCAGAACGAGAAGGAGCGAGAAGACAAAATGTCCGCCGTTCCAACTATTTTGTATTTGAGGCTCTGACGTCATCGCACGACGTCTCTGTGTCTGCTCATATCAGCAAGTCCCATCTTACCACTCCTTGTGCCAATCAAATCCCGGACTGTTCACTGCTCTTCTAGGCGTGGCTCCATGGACCTTTTGTCCTGTGTGCTCACCAAGTCGATGTTATCCACGGTAGTGTTCGATGCCTGGTTTCCGGTTGGTTTTTATTTAGCCTTAATTATGGTGTCGATTGCTTGGCTTGTCTATGGTGTGTAGTGTGGTGACAGAAGGAACACAGGAAAAGCTAACAGAGGCAATTCCATACAGGAGATTAATTACCCATAATCCCTCGCTAATTAACATACCCCACCCCTCTCATGGGGACAAAGGTACAAGCTTACCCGACATACGGTCGACAAAAATTTCCTACGTATTACATGGGGTTTCTTCTTCACGACACCCAGAGCACACTAATCTATACACTCTACCTGGCTCTAAGGTAATCATTGTCTACCCCTACAAACATAACAATATTAATGATTTTACAAAACAATACAGAGAAGAAGTTGCAAGTGTTTATGGACTGACGGACTGATGATGCGCCATCGCTTGAGATCCCCAGAACAGAATCGGGCCCTGAGGGGACTATGGGAGGGTTTCCCCCCAAAATAGGAATTTGCTTTTCTTCTCAGAAACTACACACACAATTTCGACGAAACTTCACCACAACCTTCATCATCGGTGATGAACCAATGTTTGTGCAAGGCATTGAAACATTGGGGTCTGAGGAGGTATATGGGGTAGGAGGAGGGGGTGCCCCCCAAAATAGGTATTTTTTGTTTGTTTGTTTAAAGCTTATGATTATGTTAGTATGATTCTACATGCATCCCTGTCTTCTAGCGACCATTGAAATTGGTTTAAAATACCTTTAGTTAGTGCAGTATACTGTTTATTCTACCAGGTGAGCGCCAGAGGTAATGCCCCTATGTTTAAATGCCGTGAACAAACTTTGGTACAACACGGGCGATTACGGTTGTGGTCAAGCTTCATCAGAATTGCGTGCGCAGTTTCTGAGAAGAAAGCAAATTCCGATTTTTGGGGCGGGGGGGGGGGGGGGGGTTAAACCTGGACCCACTTTGACCCCTGGTAGACCCCCTTAGACCCCGATTTTCTTAATGCCGTGAAGAAAGTTGAGATGCAACATTCCAAATATCATTTGTACCAAATTTGGTCACAATCCCATCAGCGGTTTCGGAGAAGAAGTGCAAGTGTTTATGGACTGACGGACGACGCGCCATCGCATAAGCTCCCCGGAACAGCGTTGCAGGTGAGCTAAAAACTGTAGATAGGTTTAAAATGGATTTAGATAGGTATGGCATGCATTGCAGATGGAGGGGTACAGGGATATTGTCAGGACTTGTAGATAGCTTGCGTGTGGGTGGGCGATGGATACTGTCGTTGGTGAATCCACCAAGTTCCTCACATATCCTTGTTCCTGAAATGCCACATCCGAGGCCCAGTGACCAGTATATCGAGGGGCAGGACCTCCGAGAGTTAAAACCACAGAAGTTTTAGCTTTGACGTCATATGTTACCGCCAATCAGGTTGAGCTTGCTCAGAATAATTTTCCAGTCGATGGGTTTTGAGTTCAACAGGAGGAAACGTAGAGGACAACGTACCCAGGGAAGAACATAGTGTTACGGGTCCAATAGAGAGGGCAGAGCGCAAATAGTCAGTAAAGAAATACAAGTTAAACATTCCATCTAAGTCGGTCTTGCAACCACTACAGAAGCCTGCACAAGTTAGGAGAGCAGAAGGCAGTGGTCGAAGGTCCAGCAGTTTGACAAGGTATCGGACTGCAACGACCTGAACGTCTGCCTGGTAAGACTCGCTCAAACAAGTCCTTTAAAAGTCTTAATTGGTGATTCTGTACGAGATCTTATTACCATCGTTTTAGTTTGTCTACTTTACCACTGAAATGCTTGCGAAGACTCGGTGAGTTATCGCCGGCACCCTCAAACAAATTCCAGCTAAAACCTACTGCGTGGGGCACTGCATCAGCGGCACAACTGTGCTTTCAGAAAAAATGACGCAATCAGCAACCACACACCAGCATCATCACAAACAACAACGACAACAACATCAGGGGCAAAATGGACTGCAATAATATTTTGTGTATATGTGAGTATTTGTATGTGAGTATATGTATATGTGTGTATATATATATGTGAGTATTTTTGTGTGTGTGTGTGTGTGTGTGTGTGTGTGTGTGTGTGTGTGTGTGTGTGTGTATGTGAATATTTGTATCTGTGTACTTATGTGTATATATATGTACATATACTAGCTTGGCTCGGCTCGCGAGCGTCGTTACTGAGGGACGGGCATATTTTCGCTGAGGATAATGACTGTACCTGAGTTGTTGTGTTGTTGAAGGAGCTGGGGCTCCCACGTCGATCGGAAGAATGGACGCGACAAAAAGCTGGAATTCATCCGAGTTGCTTTAATCAAACCAAACACTCAGGCACTCTGAAAAGCCCGTTTATCGGGCAGCAATATATATACATATTATCCCGGAGCGTTTGCCCAGGAAAGGCGAGAGGGGGCGTGGCCCAGCGTCCTGGCTGCGGCCTGGCAAGTTGAGGGCGAGCCTGCCCGGGCATGCCCGGGCATGCCCGGGCGTCCCGACCGAGGCCTGGCAAGTTGAGCGCGGGCCTGCCCGGGCGTCCTGGACGAGCCCGGCATGGTGATCGCTCCGCGTCCTTGATAGGTGCAAGGCGATTGTGAAAACCCAGCGGTAGCCGCTACACACGTCCCCCCAGAATCGACTTGCACCGGCAGGGTCAATTTGAGGGGGGTCCTGATGACCCGGCCGAAGCGACCCATGGCGGGTCGTGGGAGGGGGTCCGGTGTGGTGGTGGGCGGTCGAGTGGGGGGCACCGTGGACGGGGGGCGGCCTCACCGCGGCGGAAGGGCCACCCGTGGTGGGTGGTCGACGTCCACGTGCGCCGGCTTGAGGCGGTCCACCGCAATCCGGTCCGACCTGCCGCCGATGTCGATGACGAACGACTTGTCGTCCCGTCGCAGCACCCGGAAGGGCCCGTCGTACGGCGGCCGGAGTGGCCCCCGATGTGCGTCGTGACGCACAAAAACATACTCCGCTGTGCGAAGTGCTGGGGGGACGTAGGACTGGGGGTCACCGTGGTGGGATGTTGGCACGGGGGCAAACCGTCGGGCGGCCTCCTGGAGGTCCGAGCGCTGGTGAGCTGCGGACCAGGGACTGGTAGCGTCGGGCACGAATTCGCCCGGGACGCGTAGCGCCTGGCCATAGACAAGCTCGGCGGTGGATGCCTGGAGGTCCTCCTTGGGGGCCGTGCGGAGGCCCAAAAGGACCCACGGCAGCCGGTCGGCCCAACTGCCGTCTTGAAGGCCGGCCATGAGCGCGGCCTTCATGGAGCGGTGGAATCGCTCGCACAACCCGTTTGCTTGGGGGTGGTAGGCCGTAGTATGGTGGAGCTTGACCCCCAGGTTGCGGGCGACTGCGCCCCACAGCTCGGAGGTGAACTGTGGTCCGCGGTCTGACGAGATGTCCGCCGGTGCGCCGAAGCGGGCGACCCAGGTGGCGATGAAAGCCTGCGCCACGTCGGCGGTGGTGGTGGAGATGAGGGGAACGGCCTCCGGCCACCTGGTGGTCCTGTCCACCATGGTGAGCAGGTGTGTGAACCCCCGTGACGGGGGGAGGGGGCCCACCAGATCCACGTTGACGTGGTCGAAACGTCGTTCGGGCACGGTGAAAGGTGCCAGCGGGGCCTGGGTGTGTCGGTGGACCTTGACCCGTTGGCAGGCCGTGCAGGTGCTGGTCCAATCGCGGACGTCCCGACGAAGGCCGTGCCAGACGAATCGCGCCGACACCAGCTTCTGGGAAGCTTTCCGGCCTGGGTGGGAAAGGCCGTGGAGGGAGGCGAAGATGCGGTGTTGCCAGGTGACGGGCACGATGGGGCGAGGCTGGCCTTGGGAGACGTCGCAGAGCAGGACAGTGTCTGCGAAGGGGATGTCGGCCAGGCGGAGGCCCGTGTCCGCCGCCCGGAGGGCTTGCACCATGGTGTCGGTGGTTTGGTCCGCCGCCATAAGCGCAAAGTCCACGCCCAGGTGGACCGCGTTCGCGCTGGCCAGGGAAAGACAGTCGGCCACGGCGTTGTTTTTGCCGGCGACGTGCCGGATGTCCGTGGTAAACTCCGACACGGCGGAGAGGTGGCGCTGTTGGCGGGCCGACCACGGCTCCGTGACCTTGGCCATGGCGTAAACCAACGGCTTGTGGTCGACGAACGCCTTGAAAGGTCGGCCCTCCAGGAGGTGGCGGAAATGGCAGACGGCCAGGTGTAGACCGAGGAGCTCCCAGTCAAACGTGCTGTATTTGAGCTCGTTCGGCCGGAGCTGCCGGCTGAAAAAAGCGAGTGGCTGCCAAACCCCGTTCACCCATTGTTCATGTACGGCGCCCACCGCGTAGTCGGAGGCATCCGTGGTGAGGGCGATGGGAGCGTTGAGCACCGGGTGAGCGAGCAGTGTTGCGTCGGCGAGGGCCCACTTTGAGCTTTGGAAGGCCGCATCCATTGCTGCGGACCAGGCGATGTCGTGCTTGGCCGGCTTGCCCCGGAGGGCTTCGTAGAGGGGCCGCATGAGTTGAGCAGCGCGGGGCACGAAGCGGTGATAAAAATTCACCATTCCCAGGAATTCCTGCAGGGCCTTTATGGTGCGGGGACGCGGGAACGTGGTGATGGCCTCGACCTTGGTTGGCAGTGGCACGGCCCCGTTTTGGTGATGTGGTGGCCCACAAAATCAACGGCCGTCGTGCCGAAGTGGCATTTGGCCGGGTTGACGATGAGGCCGTGCTCGCTGAGGCGCCCGAACAGTGTTCGGAGGTGGAGGAGGTGCTCGGCCCGGGACGTGCTGGCGACGAGGATGTCGTCCAGGTAAACGAAAAGGAATGGCAGGTCATGCAGCACGCCGTCCATCAAGCGCTGGAACGCCTGAGCCGCGTTCTTGAGACCAAACGGCATCCGCAAGAATTCGAATAAGCCGAACGGCGTGATGACTGCCGTTTTAGGGATGTCGGCCGCCCTGACAGGTACCTGGTGATATCCCCGTTTGAGATCAATTTTCGAAAAAATGACCCATCCCGCCAGACGGGCGGAGAAGTATTGGATATGCGGGATCGGGTACCTGTCAGGGGTGGTAGCGTCATTGAGACGGCGGTAGTCGCCACACGGGCGCCATCCACCCCCCGGCTTTGGCACGATGTGCAGTGGCGAGGCCCACGCGCTATCGGAGCGCCGCACGATGCCGAGGTGCTCCAAAGCGTCGAATTCGGCCTTCGCCATGGCGAGCTTGGCTGGGTCGAGGCGGCGGGCCCTGGCGTAGACCGGCGGGCCCGTGGTTGGTATGTGGTGCTCGATCCCATGCCATACTGCGACGGCCGAAAACGTCGGCCGCGTGAGGGCCGGGAACTCCGTGAGCAGGCGAGCAAACTCGTTCGCCGCCGGGACGGCGCATGCCAGCTCGGTCGGCGCGGAGCTGCTCAATGTGCATACCAGGGAGATGAAGGTTTCGGCGTTGATTAAACGACGCCATTGGACGTCCACCAGCAGTCCGTGTGCGCAGAGGAAGTCGGCGCCTAGCAGAGCCATGGGCACGTTTGCGGTTACAAACGTCCAAGCAAAGCGTTGGCCGCCGAAGCAGAGGGTGACGTTGCGCGGGCCTAAGGTGCGGATGGTCGATCTGTTGGCCGCAACCAAGGAGGGGCCGCAAACCGCGGATTGCCTGTCCTGGTCAGAGGCGGGTATGATGCTCAGTTGGGCGCCGGTGTCGCACAGGAAGCGCCGTCCGGACGCTTTATCCATGATGAACAGTAAGTTGCCCGTGTGGCCGGCGCTCATGGCTGGTAATGAACGCCGGCCCGGCCGTTTCCCGGCCTGCCGAAGGTGCACGGGGGTCGGCATGTCCGGGCCTTCTGTCTGAACCTGGCATGATAGTAACACCACGCTTGGTCAGGTGGAGGCCCCGGTCGTCGTGCTGGAGGTGGTCGGCTCGGTGTAGCGGCCGCCAATTGCGTCGGCAGTTCGGTCGTCGACCGTGCCGGGTGCTCGGGCGCCATGGGTGTTGCGTCGGACGGCGGTGGGTCCCATGTCGCCGCTGCGATGCGCTGTCCTGCGGCGGAGATCTTGTCGGCTTCTCTGGCAAGGGCCCGGGGATCTGTGATCGCCGTGCTTGCCAGGGCGAGGCGTACCGGGTTAGGCAGCTGACGGAGGAACAGCTCCCGGAACAGGAATGCCGGAGAGTGCTCGCCGAGCAGTGAAAGCATGTAGTCCATTCGCTCGGAAGGGCGCGTGTCGCCGAGCTCGGGCAGGTCGAGCAGGCGCCGTGCGCGTTCTGCCGATGGGAGGGCGAAAGCGTCGAGGAGAAGCTTCTTCATCGCGCCGTATTTGTCAGCGGCTGGCGGGCTCTCGAGGAGGCTCAGGGCGCGGGCCGCGGTGGCCGAACCAAGCGCTGTTACCACATGGTGGAAGCGGGTGTCGTCGGCCGTGATGCCTCGCAGGGCAAACAGGGAATCCGCCTGTGCGAACCAAACCGCCGCGTGAGCCTCCCAGAAGGTAGGCAGTTTAAGGGCGACTGCCGTGTCCATGTCGGTAGGTCACCAATGAAGGAGCTGGGGCTCCCACGTCGATCGGAAGAATGGACGCGACAAAAAGCTGGAATTCATCCGAGTTGCTTTAATCAAACCAAACACTCAGGCACTCTGAAAAGCCCGTTTATTGGGCAGCAATATATATACATATTATCCCGGAGCGTTTGCCCAGGAAAGGCGAGAGGGGGCGTGGCCCAGCGTCCTGGCTGCGGCCTGGCAAGTTGAGGGCGAGCCTGCCCGGGCATGCCCGGGCATGCCCGGGCGTCCCGACCGAGGCCTGGCAAGTTGAGCGCGGGCCTGCCCGGGCGTCCTGGACGAGCCCGGCATGGTGATCGCTCCACGTCCTTGATAGGTGCAAGGCGATTGTGAAAACCCAGCGGTAGCCGCTACATTGTCATGATTTACACCAATCATAATACAAACAATTATTTTGCACAAATTTATTTGTAGTGTTTGTGATATTACATTTTTATCGGCAATTTATGTTGAAAAAATATATAAAATTCAAAAAAGAAGCCCTCACCACATACATACGGGAGGGGTAGGTGCAGACTGGAAGTTTGGGGACGATTACACCTCACCACCACGTAATTGAAAACACATCACCACCACGTAATTCAAAACACCTCACCACCACGTAATTCAATACACCTCACCACCACGTAATTCAATACACCTCACCACCACGTAATTCAAAACACCTCACCACCACGTAATTCAAAACATCTCACCACCACATAATTTAAAACATCTCACCACCACATAATTTAAAACATCTCACCACCACATAATTTAAAACATCTCACCACCACATAATTTAAAACATCTCACCACCACATAATTTAAAACATCTCACCACCACATAATTTAAAACATCTCACCACCACGTAATTCAAAACATCTCACCACCACATAATTTAAAACATCTCACCACCACATAATTTAAAACATCTCACCACCACGTAATTCAAAACATCTCACCACCACATAATTTAAAACATCTCACCCCCACGTAATTCAAAACACCTCACCACCACATAATTTAAAACATCTCACCCCCACGTAATTCAAAACACCTCACCACCACGTAATTCAATACACCTCACCACCACGTAATTCAAAACACCTCACCACCACGTAATTCAAAACATCTCACCACCACGTAATTCAAAACATCTCACCACCATGTAATTCAATACACCTCACCACCACGTAATTCAAAACATCTCACCACCACGTAATTCAAAACACCTCACCACCATGTAATTCAAAACACCTCACCACCATGTAATTCAAAACACCTCACCACCACATAATTTAAAACATCTCACCACCACATAATTTAAAACATCTCACCACCATGTAATTCAAAACATCTCACCACCACGTAATTCAATACACCTCACCACCAAGTAATTTAAAACATCTCACCACCACGTAATTCAAAACATCTCACCACCACGTAATTCAATACACCTCACCACCAAGTAATTTAAAACATCTCACCACCAAGTAATTCAAAACATCTCACCACCAGGTAATTCAAAACACCTCACCACCATGTAATTCAAAACACCTCACCACCACATAATTTAAAACATCTCACCCCCACGTAATTCAAAACACCTCACCACCACGTAATTCAATACACCTCACCACCATGTAATTCAAAACACCTCACCACCACATAATTTAAAACATCTCACCCCCAAGTAATTCAAAACATCTCACCACCACGTAATTCAACACACCTCACCACCAAGAAATTCAAAACACCTCACCACCACGTAATTCAAAACACCTCACCCCCACGTAATTCAAAACACCTCACCACCACGTAATTCAATACACCTCACCACCAAGTAATTCAAAACATCTCACCACCACGTAATTCAAAACACCTCACCACCATGTAATTCAAAACACCTCACCACCATGTAATTCAAAACACCTCACCACCACATAATTTAAAACATCTCACCCTCACGTAATTTAAAACACCTCACCCCCACGTAATTCAAAACACCTCACCACCACGTAATTCAATACACCTCACCACCAAGTAATTCAAAACATCTCACCACCACATAATTCAATACACATCACCCCCACGTAATTCAATACACCTCACCCCCACGTAATTCAATACACCTCACCACCACGTAATTCAATACACCTCACCCCCACATAATTCAATACACCTCACCACCACGTAATTCAATACACCTCACCCCCACATAATTCAAAACACCTCACCACCACATAATTTAAAACATCTCACCCCCACGTAATTCAAAACATCTCTCCACCACATAATTTAAAACATCTCACCCCCACGTAATTCAAAACATCTCACCACCACGTAATTCAAAACACCTCACCACCACGTAATTCAATACACCTCACCACCAAGTAATTCAAAACACCTCACCACCACGTAATTCAATACACCTCACCACCAAGTAATTCAAAACACCTCACCACCACATAATTCAATACACCTCACCACCAAGTAATTCAAAACACCTCACCACCACGTAATTCAATACACCTCACCAACAAGTAATTCAAAACACCTCACCACCACGTAATTCAATACACCTCACCAACAAGTAATTCAAAACATCTCACCCCCGCGTATTTCAAAACATCTCACCACCACATAATTTAAAACACCTCACCCCCACATAATTCAATACACCTCACCAACAAGTATTTCAAAACACCTCACCACCACGTAATTCAATACACCTCACCAACAAGTAATTCAAAACATCTCACCACAACATAATTTAAAACATCTCACCACCACATAATTTAAAACATCTCACACCCACGTAATTTAAAACACCTCACCAACAAGTAATTTAAAATACACCACCCCCACGTAATTTAAAACACCTCACCAACAAGTAATTCAAACCACCTCACCACCACGTAATTCAATACACCTCACCAACAAGTAATCCAAAACACCTCACCACCACGTAATTCAATACACCTCACCAACAAGTAATTCAAAACATCTCACCACCACATAATTTAAAACACCTCACCACCACGTAATTCAAAACACCTCACCCCCAAATAATTTAAAATACCTCACCACCAAGTAATTCAAAACACCTCACCACAAAGTAATTCAAAACACCTCACCACCAAGTAATTTAAAATACCTCACCACCACGTAATTCAAAACACCTCACCAACAAGTAATTCAAAACATCTCACCACCAAGTAATTCAAAAGACCTCACCACCAAGTAATTTAAAACACCTCACCCCACCTAATTTAAAATACCTCACCACTAAGTAATTTAAAACACCTCACCACCACGTAATTCAAAACACCCCACCCCCACGTAATTTAAAATACCTCACCCCCACATAATTTAAAACACATCATCCCACATAATTTAAAATACCTCACCACAAAGTAATTTAAAACACCTCACCACCACGTAATTCAAAACACCCCACTCCACCTAATTTAAAATACCTCACCAACAAGTAATTTAAAATACCTCACCACCAAGTAATTTAAAACACCTCACCCCACCTAATTTAAAACACCTCACCCCCAAGTAATTTAAAACACCTCACCACCACGTAATTCAAAACACCCCACTCCACCTAATTTAAAATACCTCACCACCAAGTAATTTAAAATACCTCACCACCAAGTAATTTAAAACACCTCACCCCACCTAATTTAAAACACCTCACCCCCAAGTAATTTAAAACACCTCACCCCCACATAATTTAAAACACCTCACCACCAAGTAATTTAAAACACCTCACCCCCACCAAATGTAAAACACCTCACCACCACGTAATCCAAAAATACCTCACCACCACGTGATTCAAAACCACCACGACGTTATTAAAAACACTTCACAACCACGGACACAAACGTTTCATGGAGTAGTTCAGTGACAACAGACACTGCCCAGATATGTAGGATATATGGATAAATGACTGTACCTGAGTTGCTGTTAAGTCATGGTTTACACCAATCATAATTCAAACAATCATAATGCACAAATGTATTTGAAATTTACGTGATATTATATTTTATAAACAATTAAAGTTGAAAAAAAAACATTTTCTCCAAAAATATTCCCCCCCAAAAAATAATAATTGGAAATTTTTTTCAAAACAAATACCCTTAGGACATACCGACGGGAGAGATAGGTGCATACCAGAAGTTTGGTACGATTTCACAAAAGTTTGAGGGAGTAGTTCAGTGACAACACAGACACTGCACAGATATATATAATATATATATATATATATATATATATATATATATATATATATATATATATATATATATATATATATATATATATATATATATATATCTATACAGTATATTGTTGCGAATCTGTCGCCGGCCTTCTCCCCTTATCAAGGGGGGATTAATCCCCTTGTCTTTACTGACCTGGCGCGACCCGAGACCTATTACGTCCCTTCCGGACAGCGCAAAATGGGGTTTCGGGACCAAATTCTCGCTCGTACATAAGTACTCGCACTGCCCTGGAAGCGGGGAAACAAGCCTCGCATGAACCACTTGTGATGGTAATACGCCGAGGGGTTTGCGTACACGTGATCCGCGCCGTTATAACTAATGGAACCCGATTGGAGCGATCTTATTCGTGCCACACTTAGTTAATGGAGAAATCACGGGAACGATCAAATTCAGAAGAAAGGAAGAACAAATAGGTTTAATGGTTATCACATGTATTTACAGTTCAGGACAAAGAGACACATGGAAATCCTTATACGGTCTTATCCTTAATTCCCAAAGACAACGGGCCCATCTGACACACTCACACGGGGATTGCAGATGGTCAGGTGTTCCTCAGCGCGTCCACAGGTGGTTCTCGTTCAGCTCTCCACGGTCCCCGGCACGTCCGCGAAGATGGTGATTGAGGAAGACAAGGCCACGCAGCGCGTCTCTCGAGCAACGGTGATATATCGGAGCGAACGGCAGGGAGGGCTTTTATGGCAAAGGCGGGGCGGATTTAATGGCGAAGGGCGGTTACGCAGCTTCGTTCACTCGCTTGCCTGAAACGGGCAAGTTATAAACGCCCTGGCTGCGCCCGCGTATCTCTAGCGATAGTCAAGTTCATACAGTCCGAGTGATGCAAGTCCTCTCCCTCTCCTCTGCAAGTGCTCTTCCCCCGGCAAGTCACGTTCAAGTCCTGTTGAGGGCTTTGCGCATCGGGTTATATAGCCCCACCCGCGAGCCTTCTGGAACTCACCAGACTCTTCTCACCACGCCCTCTGACGCCACCACCTCTGAGCCCTGATTGGCGGCTCATGCTTACCGTCATCACCTCTGCCGCTCCCGACCTCAACGCCGGCCCCACCTTTTTAGGCCTACCTCGTGTTAGCTCGACTAATGAACAACCAATGCTTAACAAACTGGATTGCGCCCACAGAGGTGGAATGGTTTGCCGAAGTAGGACCTATTCTCCTGTCTTTACACAATGCAGGATTAACACTGGAAAGGGCCTACTCTCACACATACTAAGACATAACTATACTACAAATGAGGCTACATGTTGCTTGTGTGACTATCTATGGTGGGCAACCTTTAACCTTTATTGAGCTCACTGTACACATCTCAAAACCGTAGCACTGCCCCCCTCCCTCGTCAGACTCGTCCCCGAGTCGAATCTACCCAAGTGGGAACGACCGGTTTTGAACAAGACTTGGGACTAGCTTTTAATTACGTGTGACACTTAGATGTGGTTCCCCCTAACATTTACTCTAACCCGTGTATGTGACAGTTTTACTACACTAGATATGTCCCACCTACTACGTTGTGTAACTAACTATCAGACTCACACCCACAGCTAACCAAATTGCGGAATTATTCTCAACTAAACGTAAAGCCGGTGGGTAGCATCTTATTTACAATCACAAAACCTAATTATTTACATTTCTATAACCCAGGACCTGTTCTTTTTGGAAAGAAGATTGGAGGGGAGAGAAAGCACATCATAGCACAATACACATTCGCAGTTCAAAAAGTTCACAGTTCACCATTTGCTGCTGGGCTGCATCTTCTTCTTGCTTCATCTTCTGTGTGCAATGAAACTTAAGTTCTTCTTTCCTGGCACACCAAGAATAAAATGTACAAAAACCCGTATTCGTTTTTATTTAATTCCTGGCCAAGCAGGGCCAACCTTATGTGGTCCAACTGCGTGACATTGATGCCACTCAAAACACGTGGTCCGAAGATGCAAGGTAAGTTTGCAGCAAAGTACTGCTCAGTAAAGTGTAAGGCCACAAAACGTGTGGTCCATGTGTAATATGGTGCAGCAAAGTTATAATAAAGAATACGGCAGCAAAGTGCCATGCAGTTCATCTGCACGGGTGTAGCAATGTGCAGCAGGGGCACTGCACAGGTGTAGCAAGTTACAGCTGCACAGGTCTAGCAAGGTGCTCCTGCACAGTTCGAGGTTGCTGCACAACTCCTCCAAAATGGGTCCATGGGTGGGGAGGAGAGACAAACCACAGTCAGCAAAGCCGAAAGGGCACAAAGGTACACATCAAAACAAGGTAATGCAGCATGAGGGGCACGGGAGAGCGAGCAGAGCAAGCTCGTCCCTAACCGTTCGTACTCCCCCCCCCCCCCCATGTCAGCTTGCACTACCCTGCCCTTCCCTGTATTTACAAATTGCCAATCTGTCTCTACGTCCTGTCTCCCATATGCCCCTCTAAGCCAAATTCGTCTTCCAATCCCTCCCAGAAAGGAAGAGATAGAATAACACACAATGTCTCTTTCATGTCGAGATGCGTCTCACTTACTCAAACCAGTCGCTTGGTGCTGGTGCGGAGCTTTGTCACCTTGGTGAATGAATGTGGATGGCACGAAGGGAATTCCCTCAAAACCAAACTAAACTAATGACATTAACTCATTTACACTACCCGGGGTCATACCCTGCCAATTGGCCTCTTTACACTATGTGGTTCTAAAAACCTGATTCCCATTGACCACCTGGTGCCTTCCAAATTTGGGTCTCACTCCCCAATTTTTCACACTGTGCCTTTGCACAATTTCAGGACTGGGTCGTGTGGCTCCACTAGCAGGTCCAACTACCTGCGCACCACCGCCACTGAAGTCGCCACCCGAGCTTACCTTTCTCCTTGCGACTACCTAAATTGGGGAAGGCCCCTCCTGGCTCTCTCACCCCCTGATGCCGTCCTCGGTATTGGGCTACGCGGGTCCTTCTCCTGGATCCTCGGGCCCCATTGAACACTACTCACAACTCTAACTGGCTCCCAGAGCCTACCTGCGGCCTCACCTGGCCGACAAACTACCAGTGGCGGAGTGCTCCAATAACCATATGCACCAACAAAGCCCACACGCCCAGCCATTCCACATACTCATGCACCCAACCAAGCACTTCCTGCTACTTCCCGCACCACAGGTGTCAATATCCAAACAATTTACCTTAGCCCTCTACCTGACTTTAAACTACCCACCCCAGGTATTCGTGAAGGGGTCCATCTCACCCCATTCACTCTTTCGCACCATGCATTCCGCACCTTCTATCTCCCACCAAGCATTCCACACCAAATATTCTCATGCACACCAAGTTCTCTTGCACACCTATTGTGCTCACACACCTGTTCCCCACTTGCACACCATGCAAGTCAATTCACACCCCTTGTGCTCACATTCCTTTTTCCACTTGCACACCATGCAAGTCAATTCACTTCAACACAACTCCATTGGTTCTCCATACACAATTTCTCCACACTACTACACACACACAGCATCATCTAGCTGACTACTTCCCCCTAAAACTCGTGTTTTCCCGTCTTCCCTTACACAAAGCACTTCCCCCGTCATTAATATCGACCTAATCTAGCTACATCCCCTCTACCTGTACAAAAGTCACGACTTAACTCTTCTCCTCTACTGTCATTTCTAAATCCCTAACAATTATCCTAGCCCGGCCTCGGCTAGCTTTCACTGCCATCCCCATAATCTAGTGCTCATGTGCCCCAAGTGAGGAATGGCGAAGCCACCACTCCCCCATGCCGGGTACCATTCGCCAACACTATCGCTATCCGTCCACTCCACTTGAGCCTATCGGTGCTGAAATACATTTTCGTCACAGCTCGGCTTCGAAAAGCCGAGCAATGCATGCGGGTGGTTTGTCTCCTGTAGGTTGGGTCCGTCCGGCATTTTCGGTCCAGGGGAGGAGGCATGCTTGGGCCAAGGTTCAAGGCGCCATCCATACGTGGAGCCTTTCGGTCCCATGCACGATGGCCCAACCGCCCACGGTCGGAGCACCGCGCCCGCCCGGGGGCGCGGCCCCGACCTCTCCTTCCTCCCCCTGAACCGTGCCGATCGCCTTTCCCACCAAGGCGCGGCACCGACCGTACAGGGCAGGGCCCGGCGCAAATCGTGCATGGCGCTCCTTGTGAGACCGCCGCGGCAACGATCCCCACCGGTCCCCGCTGCATACAAAGCACACCATGCACCGAGGTCTCGCGTTGGCTATAGGTCGCGCTAAACACTACCCCGGTCTGCGTCGATGCCCGGGCCGCGCTCTCACCCCACGTGACACGTTCCTCACTCGCACAACGTGGCGCTCCAGCACCTCCCATACACTCCATACATTCTATTACAGCACTCTCCCGTGCATTCTCTTCTCTAGCACACTCAGGTGCACACCACTCAGGCACACCCACGCCATTCGCACACTCCATTATCACACACCCTCGTGCACATCCTGGCACTCTCATACCACTCGCACACTCAGTTACACACTTTACCTTCACACACTCCGTTACACACGCTCTCCTTACGTACTCTGTAACACAATCGGCCACCGCACACCCTCGTGTACACCCCTCCGTTACGTACTCCGTAACGTCCACGGGTGTGCACTCTCCCGGTACACACCCAATCACACGCTCTGGTGTGCACTCCTGCACACTCTCTACAACACGCTCCGGTGTGCATCCTCTCTCACTCTCCTCGGCCATCGCACACTGTTTCACACTCCGTTTCACACTCGGTTTCACACTCTCGCTCCGGTGCACACTTTTTCCGCACACGCACGCCATTCGCTCGCTTACACCGCACAAAGGACCTTCCACGAGCGCCCGGACTCCGTCTCGATCCCAAGCACGCCAAAAATCTTTTCCCGCCATACACACTCTGACTCACCTTGGGGATTCTCTTCTCCGCCAGCACCTGCAAACCTTCATTTTTGTTAGGAAGCACGACATCACAACGCAAATCCAGAATTTGAGTGCTTTCCATTTCTTCCCTCGGTGCTATTTCCTCTATTTCCGCCGTCTCTTCGGCCACAATTTCAACTATAATAATAATTCATTTATTTTGTATAGCGCTTTTCAAGTAGCCCAAAGGCGCTTTAACTATGATTTATTTTTCCTCGACGACCGCGGCGCCAATAAAATTTCTTTTCCATTTGGCGGCCGTCGGCTTTTCTACACCCCGAGTCGCGATTTCTATACCCTCGGTCGCTTTAGCTGCGCTCGGCTCTACCTCGCTCTCCCCGCGTTTCTCGCACCGCGTTACTCTTGTCGCGTCCCTTTGCGACCTCCTCGCTCAACTTGCGCCTTATGTCCTTCCATGCCTCTTTCATTTCCTTTTAAGACGCCACCCTCATTTTTTTTCAATTCGTTCCTTTGGGTGTCCATTTTGCTTTCCAGCCCCTTTCTCACCTCTTCCAATTCCCGGGTGGATTTGTCACTTTTCTTTGTCCCAAAGAGAAAAGTGTCAAAAGGAAGAAGAAAGTGTCCCAAAGAGAAAGAACAAGAAAGTATTCGTCAAGAGGAGGAAGAAGAAAGTGTTGGTGTCCATCTTACCATTTATTTTATTTATGTCATTCTATTGGGCGCCCATCATTTCTTTCATTTCCCGGGTTTCTAAGGGACGGTCAGCTAAGGTGGGCCAGCAGGGGCACATACACATCCACATGCAGCAACTGCACCTGGATGCGTACATACCCCCACCCCAGCCAGTGCGAGCAACAACAACAACACCTCCACATTCAGATTCCACAGCACCAAACAAACATGGTCGAACACTCAAACACCCACCTTTATACCTTCACCACCCACCCAAAAAACACACCAGATCAATCTTCATACACACACATACACACCGATACACACACATACACACACAACACCAACCAACCAACCACATACCCTTACATCATACACCACTCAACACACAAAAAACACACACTCATCGCAAAAATTAATTCATGCAAAAACACACACCCTCACCCACTCACTCATATACACAAAATAAGAAATAATAATGGTAACAAAAAAAAAACCAAAAAAAAAAAACCACACACAACCAACCTACACCGTTCGACGTGCCTCCATAAACTTCCTCCATATCCAAAATGAGCCTTTCAAGGCAAGCTGGGCCATCTTGTCACACATCCTCCTTCTTTCTCTCCCACACACTCCCAGCCTAGCAAGAAATGCAGAAAAGTAATTGCCAATATACCCTCTACACTCCACCTCAAATGGCTGACACGAAACTCGCCAACCCCTCTCCTGGCACTCAGCCTCCAGCTCACTGTACGTTCCTCTCTTCCTCTCGTGCACCTCCTCCATGTTCTCTTCCCAAGGTACCGACAACTCCCCTAAGATGACCTGTCTTGTTGCACTTGACCAAATGTGTGTTTGTATGTATGTATATATGTATATATATATATATATATATATGTATATATATATATATATAATATATATATATATATATATATACATATATATACATATATATATATATATACATATACATATATATATATACATATACAGTAGTGACCCCTAATTCCGAACGCCCCTCATCTCGAACTACTCTAATTCCGAACCGTAAATTCGAGAAAATTTTGTCCCTAATTCCGAATGTATTTCTATAACCGAACCGCCAACATAGCGTTAGCGTCGTTCATATTTCCCGCCGCGAGCGTCGTTCATATTCCAGTGCTGAAATTAGAGAACTGTGCTTCCATTGGTCTAAAACACAGGCCATTGTTGAAAAGTGGCACCCTAATAAAGCAGTGGTTAACAGGAGCATTAAACTTGAAAAGGTTAAGAAAAGTCGCCAACACCAGGCAACTTTGGAGAGGTGGTTCTCTAAAGAAAGCAAGCCTAGTGAGCCCCAACCCTCTACAAGTGGTGTTAAGAGACAAAGAGAGCAAACACCAGAAGCACAGTCATCTGATGTTAGCTTGGAAGGTGCCTCACCTTCCAAGCATAAAACCCTCTCCCTCCTTCCTCCTCTCCAGCTTCCACATGCACCATCAGAACTCTCCACTAAGGTAAATGCAGTTATTTTCATGTTAGTACATTTATTTCTTTTTTTATTATTATTATTATTAGATATTTAGGGCAATTACTCATCTTATTTACCTTGAATCATGTGTATTTGCAGTTAACAGTGTCTTGATAATGGGTTTTTTGGGGTCCAGGAACGATTAATTCACTTTCCATTATTTCTTATGAGGAAAATAGTTTCTAATTCCGAACTTTTCCCAATCCGAACTGCCGCTGGAACGAATTAAATTCGGATTTAGAGGTCCCACTGTATATATATACATACATATATTATATATATTATATACATACATATATATATATATACATATATATATATATATATATATATATACATATATATATATATATATATATATATATATATATATATATATATATATATATATATATATATATTATATATATATACATATATATTATATATATATATATATATATATATATTTATATACATATATATTATATATATATATATATATATATATATATATATATATATATATATATATATATACATATATATTATATATATATATATATATATATATATATATATATATATAGATATAGATATATATATATATATATTTATATATATATATATATATATATATATATAATATATATACAGTATACATATATATTGTTGCGGATCTCCAAACGTCGGCCTCCCCCTTATCAATGGGGGATTAATCCCCTTGTCCTTTTTACTAGCCGATGTGATACCGGGGCTATCACGTTCCTTCCAGTCAGTGTTAAATAGGGTTGTAAGCCGAATTAGTCTTATTACCTAAGTACTAACACCGGCCGTGAAGCAAGGAAGTAACCCCACCCGAACCACGGCGTTAGTGGACACGCCGAGCGAAGCGAGCCGCGATTCGGTCCGTTAACGGGAACTAACCCGATTGGAGTGGTTCTGGTCGTGCCACGCTTACCCAATGGAGAAATCACTAAAACGGTCGAATTGAGAGGAAAACAGGAAGAACAGGTAATTTATTTACAATTGTATGGGAAGGAAGAGAAGTACACACTTTGTACAAAGAAGAGGAAGAAAAAGCAATGTACAGGGAAGAGGAAGAAGCAGATACACAGGGCAGCCTTATACAGTCTTATACTTATCCCTGGACACGGGCCCGTTCGCACTCAGACTCAGGCTCAGACTCACACGGGGTTGTAGATGGTCGGCTTGATGGTCCACCGATGGCGTCCACAGCTCGCTCCGGTCCCAGACTCGTACCACGAAGCCGATGGTGATGGTAGACGGTAGTCGGCGGGCAAGATCGCCGCATGTCGGTGGCGCGGATCGGACAGTTATACTGGGGGGGAGGTAGGCTGACGATTGTACTGCATACATAATAGTTGTACCGACGCCTTTATACGCGCTCCCGGTATCGCTTGGTACGATGCGCCACTTCCACAATGGTGTTACCAAACCGCCTTTCCCAATTCTTTGACTCTGCCATATGCACGCGAGTCCTTTACAACGCTGCAGTCCTTCTCAATACTCGAGCGCCTGCCTCTCCCTTCTCATAACTCGAGCTCTGTAAGTCCTTCTCGTAACTCAGGTGCCAACTGACGAGTGCCTCTCCCTTCTCAGAACTGTTCAACAGAGGACCCCGGCTCATAACTTGTCACTGCGAACTCACGAGCGCCTCTCCCATCGTAAACTGAGGTGGGGGCCTCGCGCGAAGGGTTTTATTGCCACGCCCAGCGAACACTCTGGAATCTCTAGCCACACCCTGTCCGGCGATGTCGCCTCAGTCCTTATTGGGTGTTGGGGTCTTACGGCTCCACCGTTGGTGGCTGCCTGACGTGGCCACACCCCCACCCTTGCGCTCCACCCCTTTTCCAGGCCTTACCTCGTGGCCTTTAGGCTGGTTTGAGCGAGCAACTGGCAGCTAACGCTGCCGACCCAACGCGTAACAAACTGCGAGGGGCAATGGGGTGCAGACTGGATAGGCGCAATGGGGCATGGGGTGCAGACAGGATAGTGCTCAATGGAGTCGATTGGAGGGAGGGCTGCAGAATGAACAGGGCCTACTCTTATTTGTTTTGCACAATGCAGATGCAACTATTGGAAATGGCCTTATCTCACATATACTAAGAAATAACGAACGTTCTCAGGTGACCTACGTGTTGCATGTGGCCTAACGATGGGGTGCAACCTTTAACCTTTAATGATGTTACCTGTGTGTGTTCTCAAAACCACAACAATAAATATATACCCTCTGTATCACAGCATACATATATATATAATAATAATAATACATTTATTTTATATAGCGCTTTTCAAGAAGCCCAAAGGCGCTTATACAGTATACATATATATATATATATAT